>NC_140987.1:317232126-317527126 GCF_052327205.1 Somniosus microcephalus
GGAGGGGGAGGAGGAGAGGGGGAGACCCGCCCCACCCGATCTCCCAATGTCCCGCCCCCCGATCTCCCGTCCCCCGATCTCCCGATCTCCCGTCCCCCGATCACCCGATGTCCCGCCCTTCAATCTCCTGATGTCCCGCCCCCCGACCTCCCGATGCCCCGCCCCCCGATTTCCCGGTGTCCCGCCCCCCCGATCTCCCGATGTCCCATCCCCTGATCTCCCGATGTCCCGCCCCCCGATCTCCCGATGTCCCGCCCCGTGATATCCAGATGTCCCGCCCCCAATATGTCGCGAGCCCCGCCCCCGATGTCCCGAGCCCTGCCCCCTGATCTCCCGATGTCGCGAGCCCCGCCCCCGATGTCCCGAGCCCCGCCCCCGATGTACCGAGCCCCGCCCCCCGCCCACCCGAGCACCGGCCTCCCGCTCTCCGGAGCTCCGCCCTCCCGCTCTCCGGAGCCCCGCCCTCCCGAGCTGGCTTCAAGACCGTCGATTGCGGCTGTGAGAGACGGCCGGCGGGCCCGGTTGCCGGGGTATCCCTTCCCGCTCTCCAAGCCCCGCCCGAGAGCCGCACTCCCGAGATCCCCGCCCCCCCCGCCTGAGCCGAGCGGGGAACAGAGAGAGACGCCGCGTCTCAGCTGCTCCTGCTGCGTGCGCACCCTATGTATGTCCCGTGACCTTCGTGGCTGACACCGTTGCCCCGGGTAACGTGATGAAGGGGGTTGTGGGGGGAGCTTAGCAGAAGCCGTGGGACAATTACCTAGTTCGGGCGTGGCTGGGCAGGAGAGGCCCAGGCTTTGAGGCCTAGGTTCTGAGGCCTTACAAAAACGGGGAAAGGTAGGAAAAAGAATCTTCAGGTTAGAGAAAATATTTACAAATGAATGAAGTTTTTTTAAAAACAATTTAATAAATGCAATTTTATTTTTGCTGTAAATGTAGGTTTGATAAGAAAAACGCAGGAAGCGGGAAAAAGAATGGAATCAAGATGGCTGACACTCACCTCGGTTCAGAACGATAAGGCCCACCCACACACGCACCGATTGGTCGACTGTCAGGTAGGATTGATCAATCGTCCCGTCATTCGACTGTAGGAAGTCCCGCCCGCACGCTCCAGGAACCCGGCGTACGATTGGTCGACCTCGACGTCACTCTATTGCTAATGAGTGGATAATGAGATGCTAATGAGCGGAATTTTGAACGTTTTTTGGATACCGCGAGCGCAATTTTTGTCCGGCCGAAACGTAAATACGCTTACGACCGTTTTGGAATGGTAAGCTTTCTTTTGATGTAACGCACGTGTAGGTACGCTCTATAACTTTCGAGTGTATAGCCGGACAGACACACACCGAAGGACAGACAGACAGAAAGACAGACAGACAGATGTATCTGTTTATATATATATAGACTAGCTGGAGTGCCCGGTGGTGCCGAGGTTTTTTCGAGGGCATGTTGTTGTTGGAAGAGAGAGAGGGAGCGACTGTGGGGGGGGGGAGAGAGAGAGAGCGACTGGGGGAGGGGAAGGGAGAGAGAGAGCGACTGGGCGGGGGAAGAGAGAGAGAGAGCGACTGGGAGGGATGAGAGAGAGTGACGGGGGGAAAGAGAGAGAACGACTGGGTGGGGAGAAGAGAGAGGGCGACTGGGGGGGAAGAGAGAGAGCGACGGGGGGGAAGAGAGAGAGCGACTGGGGGGGAAGAGAGAGAGCGACTGGGGGGGAAGAGAGAACGACTGGGGAAGAGAGAGCGCGACTGGGGGAAGAGAGAGAGCGATGGGGGGGAAGAGAGAGAGCGACTGGGGGAAGAGAGCGAGCGACTGGGGGGAAGAGAGAGAGCGACTGGGGGGAAGAGCGAGAGCGACGGGGGAAGAGAGAGCGCGACGGGGGAAGGGGGGAAAGGGGAGGGGGGGAAAGGGGAGGGGAGGGGGGGAAAGGGGGCAGTGAGGGGAGGAGGGGGGAAAGAGGGGGGGAATGGGGAAGGGGGAATGGGGGAGGGGGGAAGGGGGGAATGGGGGGAGGGGTGAAGGGGGAGGGGGGATGAAGGGGTGAGAAGGGAGGGGGGTTGGAGGGGGGAGGGGGGAGGGGGGGAGGGGGAGGAGGGGAGGGGGAGTCCCCGAGCCCCGCACCCCGAACTCCCGATGTCCCGCCCCCCGATCTCCCGTCCCCCGATCTCCCGATGTCCCGCCCCCGATCTCCCGATGTCCCGCCCCCGATTTCCCGATGTCCCGCCCCACGATCTCCCGCCCCACGATCTCCCGATGTCCCGCCATCCGATCTCCCGATGTCCCGCCCCCCGATCTCCCGATGTCCCGCCCCCTGATCTCCCGATGTCGCGAGCCCTGCCCACCGATGTCATGAGCCCCGCCCTCCTGAGCACAGGCCTCCCGCTCTCCGGAGCCCCGCCCTCCCGAGCTGGCTTCAAGACAGCCGATTGCGGCTGTGAGAGACGGCCGGCTGGCCCGGTTGCCTGGGTAACACTTCCCACTCTCCAAGCCCCGCCCGAGCCACGCCCCCCCCGCCCGAGCCGAGCGGGGAACAGAGAGAGACGCCTCGTCTCTGCTGCACCTGCTGCGTGCGCACCCTGTGTATGTCCCGTGACCCTCGTGGCTGACGCCATTGCCCCGGGTAAGGTGACGGGGGGTTGGTGCGGGGGGAGCTTAGCAGAAGCCGTGGGACAATTACCTAGCTCGGGCATGGCTGGGCAGGAGAGGCCCAGGCTTTGAGGCCTAGGTTCTGAGGCCTTACAAAAACGGGGAAAGGTAGGAAAAAGAATCTTCAGGTTAGAGAAAATATTTACAAATGAATGAAGTTTTTTTAAAAACAATTTAATAAAAGCAATTTTTTTTTGCTGGAAATGTATATTTGAAAAGAAAGACGCAGAAAGCGGGAAATTGAATGGAAGCCAGATGGCGGCTACTCACCTCGGTTCAGAACGATAAGGCCCGCCCACACACATACCGAATGGTCAACCGTCAGGTCACCAAAGCGTAGGATTGGTCAATCGTCCCGTCACTCGACTGTAGGAGGGCCCGCCCGCACGCGGCAGGAACCCGGCGTACGATTGGTCGACCTCGAGGTCACTCTATCGCTAATGAGCGGATAATGAGATGCTAATGAGCGGAATGTTGAACTTTTTTGGATACCGCGGGCGCAATTTTTGTCCGGCCGAAACGTAAATACGCTTACGACCGTTTTGGAATGGTAAGCATTCTTTTGACGTAACGCACGCGTAGGTACGCTCTGTAACTTTCGAGTGTGCATTGCCGGACAGACGCACACCGGAGGACAGACTGACAGACAGACAGATAGCCAGACAGACAGATCGATCCTTTTATATATGTAGACTAGCTGGAGTGCCCGGCGGTGCCGAGGCTTTTTTGAGGGCATGTTGTTGTTGGAAGAGAGAGAGTGACTGGGGGGGGAAGAGAGAGAGCGACTGGGGGGAAAGAGAGGGAGCGACTGGAGGGGGAAGAGAGAGAGCCACTGGCGGGGGAAGAGAGAGAGCGACGGGGGGAAGAGAGAGAGCGGCTGGGGGGGGAAGAGAGAGAGCGGCTGGTGGGGGAGAGAGAGAGCGACTGGGGGGAAGAGAGAGAGCGACTGGGGGGAAGAGAGAGAGCGACTGGGGGAAGAGAGAGAGCGACGGCGGAAGAAAGAGCGCGACTTGGGGGAAGGGGGAAAGGGGAGGGGAGGGGGGAAGGAGGGGGGGAAGAGGGGGGAATGGGGGAGGGGGGAATTGGGGGAGGGGGAAGGGGGGAATTGGGGGGGGGGGAAGAAGGGGGGGAGAAGGAGGGGGAGGAGGGAGGGGGGTTGGAGGTGGGGGGGAGGAAGGGGAGGAGGGGGAGTAAGGGGAGGAGGGGAGAGGGGGGAAGGGGGGAGGAGGAGAGGGGGAGTCCCCGAGCCCCGCACCCCAACCTCCCGATGTCCCACCCCACGTTCTCCCATCCCCCGATGTCCCGCCCCCCGATCTCCCGATGTCCCGCCCCCCGATCTCCCGATGTCCCGCCCCCCGATCTCCCGATGTCCCGCCCCCCCGATCTCCCGATGTCCCGCCCCCCGATCTCCCGATGTCCCGCCCCCCGATCTCCCGTCCACCGATCTCCCGATGTCCCGCCCCCCGATCTCCCGATGTCCCGCCCCGTGATCTCCCGATGTCCCGCCCCCCGATGTCCCGATGACCCGCCCCCGATCTCCCGATGTCCCTGTCCCGATGTCCCGCCCCCGATCTCCCGATGTCCCGCCCCCCGATCAACCATCCCCCGATCTCCAGATGTCGCGAGCCCCGCCCCCCGATGTCCCGAGCCCCACCCCCCGATGTTCCTAGCCCTGCCCCCCGCCCTCCCGTGCTGGCTTCAAGACCGCCGATTGCGGCTGTGAGAGACGGCCGGCGGGCCCGGGTGCCGGGGTAACCCTTTCCGCTCTCCAAGCCCCGCCCGAGATCCACACTCCCGAGAGCCCCGCCCCCCGCCCAAGCCGAGCGGGGAACAGAGAGAGACGCCGCATTTCAGCTGCTCCTGCTGCGCGCGCACCCTGTGTATGTCCCGTGACCCTCGTGGCTGACGCCGTTGCCCCGGGTAACATGACGAAGGGGGTTGGGAGGGAGCTTAGCAGAAGTCATGGGACAATTACCTAGCTCGGGCATGGCTGGGCAGGAGAGGCCCAGGCTTTGAGGCCTAGGTACTGAGGCCTTACAAAAATGGGGAAGGTAGGAAAAAGAATCTTCAGGTTAGAGAAAATATTTACAAATGAATGATGTTTTTTTAAAAATAATTTAATAAAAGCAATTTTTTTTTGCTGGAAATGTAGGTTTGAAAAGAAACACGCAGAAAGCGGGAAAAAGAATGGAATCAAGATGGCTGACACTCACCTCGGTTCAGAACAATAAGGCCCGCCCACACACGCACCGATTGGTCGGCCGTCAGGTCACCGAAGCGTAGGATTGGTCAATCGTCCCGTCACTCGACTGTAGGAGGGCCCGCCCGCACGCGCCAGGAACCCGGCGTACGATTGGTCGACCTCGACGTCACTCTATCACTAATGAACGGATAATGAGATGCTAATGAGCGGAATTTTGAACGTTGTTTGGATACCGCGGGCGCAATTTTTGTCCGGCTGAAACGTAAATATGCTTACGACCGTTTTGGAATGATAAGCTTTCTTTTTATGTAACGCACGTGTAGGTACGCTCTATAACTTTCGAGTGCATAGCTGGACAGACGCACACCGGAGGACAGACAGACAGACAGACAGACAGATGTATCTGTTTATATATATAGATGCACAGTGTTTCTGAGGTGGAGTCTGAAAGCAAAGACATTTCCTACCGACATGGCAATCCAGGACAGCCTTACTGTCCAAAATTTCCACATACTGCAGTCCTGACATACTGCCTGTGCTGCCATTTCTAATCTTTACTTATTTATTAATTATCAGTATTTTAATTCTAGAAATAATAGAATCACTTGAGGTATAAATTTAGTAGATGGATTTAGCTTAATTTCAAACCAATTAGTAATTAGTTACACTGGTTATTTATTTATTTAACGATTTATTTCAAATTGATACAATGTGATTCCTTGGACTCCGTCACTCCTCACTCTGCACTGTCTAGCACATCACTTCTTCAGATTTTCCCTGAGTTTGCTTTACTCTGCTCTGCTCTCCCTTTTTAAGCCATTCAGCCCATCGCACCTGTGTCTAATCCTATTTCCTTGCCCTTTCTATGGATCTGTTTATATTTTTCTTTTTCAAACACTGAACCAGTTCTCTTTTAAATGATGTTACAGTCTCTGCCTCAATAGCCCTTTGTGGTAAGCCAATCCACACTCTAATAACCCTCAGTGTGAAAACATTCTTTCAATCTTCCCCCTTCATTCTCCCAGTGCTGATCCTCAGTATGTGCCTCTTGTTACTGTTTTCTCAACCAATGGGAACAATCTCATACTGTTTACTAACTCAAAACCTTTCAGAATTTTGAACCACTCTGTTAGATCTTCCTGAACCTTCTCTGTTCCAAAGAAAAAGCCCCAAATTTTCAACCTTTCTTCAAAACTAGAACCTTTCATTCCTGGTATCATTCAGTGAATCTTCACTGTCCCTTTTCAATGGTTCTAATATCCTTCCTATAATAGTGTCCAGAACTCCATGCACTAGTCCAACTGTGGCCCAACCAATGTCTTGTATTAATTCAACATTCCTTTCAGCTGTGTCAGTTGTGGCTCAGTGGGTAGCACTCTCTAGGTGGGAGGGGCTAGGAGTGAACAGGTGTTACTGGTTGCCTGATTGCAGCAGGGAGTTGGAGTGAGTTTGTAAAAAGTTGGTGGTGGGTTTTGGGGCTTTTGTTTTCAAGTTTTAGGGCCTTTTTGACCTATAAACAACAGCCAGATGGCTGCTGAGGGGTCCGGAGTGCCGGGCCCTTCAAAGGACAGTGTTCCCAAGATTAATTTAATTAGGGGATAAACAGTAGTTGGAAGGGAAAGAAAAAGGCCTAAAGATTTGGGCCGGGACTCCAGGAGGTTTGGAAAAGAAAACACGGTGGTGGTTCAGTGCAAGGATAAGGAGGTACAAGCTTGGGATATTATCCAAGCGGTACATGAGGGCTGTGGTGAGGGAAGTTGCTTTGCCTGCCGACCA
The DNA here is from genome assembly GCF_052327205.1 of Somniosus microcephalus. Lineage (NCBI taxonomy): Eukaryota > Metazoa > Chordata > Chondrichthyes > Squaliformes > Somniosidae > Somniosus > Somniosus microcephalus. Next base: position 317,238,746 of record NC_140987.1, read on the forward strand.
AAGCCGAATGTTGGGTTCGAGGTGACGGTCAGTGACTGAGAGGAGGTGGAAAGACTTTTACTCGGTTTGAAAGTTGGTGATAAGTTCTTGGAGGTACCTCTGCTATATTCGGAAGAGCTGGTGGTCTGATTCTTAAATTTGCCAGTTTATATTGAGGATGATGTGCTAATCAAAAAGTTGGAGTTGTGGGACATTAAAATTTGCTCAGCAATAAAGAGGAGATACTATCCAGGAACACGGGTAGCAGATGGAACCCATTATGTAAAGGTGCGGTTCCCAGAGGGGGTGAAGTCATTACCGTACAGCACGAAATTCGAGGCATTGGAAGGAGTGCAGTACTTCCGAGTACTGCATGATAATCAAGTGAAGGTTTGTTATTATTGTGTTGGACATGACCATCTTGTAAGCAACTGTCCAGACTTGTACTGTTATAATTGCGGCGAGTCTGGACACATCGCTCGGAGCTGCAAAGCGGAGAGCTGTGGGGTGTGTCACAAAGACCCCACCCACTGTGAGTGTGAGGCAGAAGGAAGCTCTATGAGTGATGAGGAGATGGGAGAAGGAGCGGAAGGTGTGACTGGAACAGCCGGAGGAGCGGAGCAGTCGAAGGACACAGCTGGTAAATTAAAGGAGAAAAGAGCACAGGAAGAGGCAGAAAACTGCAGAGCAGAGAACAGGATTGAGATGGTGGAAAACACATCAAGTACAGTGGAAAAGAACAAAGACAGCAGCGGGCAGCAAGGGTCGAGTGCAGACTCGAGCCTTAATACGGTTCAGCTCTCCCTAATAAATCTGGTGTCCACAGGGGGAGAGGGGGTGGGAGCGGGGTGCGTGGTAAATGTAAGTACTCCAAAGAAAGACGGGGAGTCGGACATCTTGGTGAGCAGGAGGGGGCAAGACAAGGAGAGGGTGCAAGAGGTAGGAGCCTTAAAGGTGCAGCAGGACGGGAGCGGTGAGACAAAGACGCCAGAAGGGAGCAACATAGGTGTGCCATTGTCCCAGAGAGAGAAGGATCAGAGAGCAAGGGTCAGAGGTGGAGATGAGGTTGATGGGAGCAGCACTGTTGGAGAAACTGCGATAGCAGAAAGACTCTCTATGGGAGATGATGTATCTGACGGGGAGCAGGCACAGAGGGTTACAGAAGAGCTTGAGAGTGAGGAATTAGAGGGGGACAGAGACATGGAAGTGGGGGGTGGGGTGGCATCATGTGGAAAGGGAAAGGTTAGTGAGGGGCAGAAGGAGGGAGAAAGGGCAACTCCTTGGCCCAAACTTAATGCAAGGAAGAGACTGAAACAGCAGGGTAAGTTCAAACAGGAGGTGAAAAAAAGTCGGAGGCTGCAGGAAAAAGCAACAGCTGGCTGAAAAGTTGGGAAGGAGCATGAGAAGAGGGAAGGGCCAGAGATTAAATGATGGGGAGATTATCAGGCATACTTCCCTTCTTCGGAGCCATGATTACATTGGTCTCGATTAATGTGAACGGACTGAGGGGTGAGAAGAAATTGCAGCAGTTGTTGCAGGGTTTTAAAGGCACAGACTTGTGTCTGCAAGAAACCTTTTGGGATGAGGATATCCTAGAAAGAGTTCAGAAGGATTGGAAGGGAGAGCTGTTTGTAAGTTGTGCAAACAATAACCATAGAAGGGTGGCTGTTTTGGTGAGTCCGTCCATAAAAGAGAACATTGCCTTGATAGGCAAGGACTCTGAGGGGAGGTTTTTATGGCTAAGGGTAAAAATGGAGGAAATTAATTGCGATCTCTTTAATATCTGTGCACCAAACGACCATTGCAAGCATCGTGAGTTTTTTCGGTGGTTATTCGCTGAAGTGGCAGAGGTGGAAAATCCTTGTATAGTGGGGGATTTTAATGTATTTTTATCTCGAATGGACATTTCAGCCCAGATGACCTTTAAGGATGATAACTCCAGAGGGATGATTGTAAAAATGATGACAAATTTAAATTTGAGAGACTTATGGAGGGACCGGAACCCCATAAAATGGGAGTTCTCCAGAACAAGTTGGGTGGGTGATGCTTTAAAACAGAGCCGAATAGATTTTGTGTTAATGCGGGAAGGGTTAAGTTCTGAGGTGATGGAGATTTATTATAAAAAAGTATTTTTTAGTGACCACTCGGCTTTGGTTCTTAGAATTAGGAACAGCAGAGTTAAGATCGGTTCAGGGGTATGGATTTTAAACAATCAATACCTGAAAGAAATTGCTTATAAAGAAGGGATTTTAATCATAATAAAGAATGCTCGGAAGGAACCTTTGTTCTTGAAAGAAAGAAGAGTTTGGTGGGACAATTTCAAATATGAGGTAAACGTTTTTTTGATGCGTTATGGGAAAAAGAGAGCGGCAACTAACCGGCGTCAAGAAGTGAATATAAACAAAAGGTTACGGATGTCTGTAAAGCAGTTGATGGAGGGGATAAGGGAGCTGAGACTAAGTTCCTGGTGCTAAAGGAAGAGTGGGAATTATTGCAAGCTGAAAAATGCAAGGGGGCCATTCTCCGTGCACAGGCTAGAGATGCATTGGAGGGCGAAAGATGCACTAGATATTTTCTAGAGCAAGAGAAGCTGCGACAGAGATTATCATTAATTGGAGAGTTGAAGGTTGGGGAGAAGATCATTCATGAAATTGGGGAGATTTTAGAGGCGGCTAGCAGCTTTTATCAAGAGTTATATACAAAAGAAGGCATTTCCAATTTGGCGATGGAGAAGGTTAGTGCTTTAATTGAAGACGGTTTAAAGGAGGATGAGAGAAGCATGTGTGACAAAGAAGTAACATTAGCGGAAATAAAAGTAGCAATAAGTGGAATGAAGGGGGGAAAAGCCCAGGGTCCGATGGACTAAGTGCAGAACTTTATAAAGAATTTTTTGAGATTTTAAGTCCATTGCTCTTAGAAGTTTTTAAGGAAATTAAAATTGAGGGAAGCCTGGCCCCATCTATGAGGAGAGGTGCCATAAGCTTAGCTTAAAAAAAATAAAGGGGATAGAAGGGATCTGAAGAATGTGGATTATAAGATCTTGGCGAGGGTTATGGCAAATCGTTTGAAGGAGGTGTTGCTGCAGATAGTTTGGCCCTCAGTCCTATGGAGTCATAGGCCGGGACATCGCAGACTCTATGGTCTCAATCCGAGATACGATAGAGCTCATGGAAGAGAGTGGGAGGGAGGCTTATGTATTAAAGATAGATCAAGAGAAAGCCTTTGATAGGGTCTCTCATGAGTGTTTATTGAAGGTTTTGGAAGCATTTGGTTTCGGGGAAAATTTCATTGAGTGGATAAGGATTTTTTATTCTTGTTGTGTCGGTACCTTTCTACCTAGACACAATTTAAGACTCAGAACTCAGAGATTCAAACATGAAGTGCTTTATTGGAAGGAAAGGAAGTTCTGGCAAGTTCCGAACAAAGAGAGCTAAACTTAACCGAGAGAATACCCAACCATTTATCTCCTGTGACAGCACCACCACAGGTGGGAGGAGAACACACAATACATAACAATTCAAACATATTTAGCTGTGTTAAATGTAATGGTTTTTTATCCAAGTATTTTCTGATACAGAGATCAGTGAGACAGGGTTGTCCCCTGTCCCCATTGTTGTACACATTGGTAGCAGAACCATTAGGTTACATGATGCGAAAGAAACAAGGTGTAGTTGGGATTGTGGTTCCCAGTTCTGGGCTGGTGTCGGTGATACACCAATATGCAGATGATACAACATTAACATTGAGAAATGGGGAGTCAGTGAGGAAAGCTATGGATGTAGTGGAGGAATATTGTAGAGCTTTAGGAGCCAGAGTAAATTATAGTAAGTCCCAATGCCTGGTTGCAGGAAGGGGTAGGGGGGAATGGTTGGGGGGAACTCCCTTTAAAGTGGTGGAGGTTTTGGAAGTTCGGGGGTGCATATGGGGTGCAAGAAAGACAGGGATGAAGTGGATCGATTAAATTGGGAACCGAAGGTTATGAAAATTAAAAAGATTTTGGGAAGATGGGAAAGAAGGTGGTTGAAAGTGCAAGGAAGAGCAACAGTGGTGTTTGCTCTCCTGCTATCTAAGCTATGGTACTTATTGACGGTGGAGGATATTCCTGAGTGGGCGGAAAAGTGCATCTGAGAGGCTTGTGTGAGGTTCTTATGGGAAGGGAAACCAGCCTTGGTGGCTTACAATACCATCATTGGATGGAGAAATCAGGGAGGACTCAATTTCCCAGCTATTAATTTGAAGAAAAAATCCTTTAACATCAAATGGGTGAAGAGATTTCTTCAGAAGTCAAATACAAGTTTTTGGAAGAGTTGTTTTGAGCATTTTTTAAAATGAAGTGGGATAGGAGGGCAGGGGATATTGTATATGGAATATGTTTTTGAAATCGATTAAACTTCTCCCTAGGTTTTCTAAGGGGGTTGTAGAGACTTCAGCCCAATTTTTAAAATGTGTGCAGTTTATGCCCAAGGGGGCTGAGGAATTTTTAGAACAGCCCATATTTTTGAACAGGTGCGTCAACATCGAAGGAGAGGTTTTATTTAATCAAGCTTTTATAAAAGCTGGTATTATATGTGTGAAAGATGTATTATACGAGGTAATTCCAGGTTGGTTGCCGGAAGCGATAGTGAGGGACATGGTGTGGGAGGAAGATCAGGAGGTAGAGGAAAAAGCAATAGAGATCATGTATGAGAAGATTGTGAGGGCAATGCCACAGGATTGGATAGAAGAAATAAATGCGGAAATCTCCAAAGGAAGTAAAATCCATCCTGCTTTTCCAAGCTTTCTGCTGGAGAAAGGGGGAGAGTTTGTCCAATTTGACAGCTGTAATACTCGAGATTTCTATGAGGTATTTAGAGAATGGAGATTCAAGACACCTGCTGGTCAGGAGTTTGGGCAGAGTATATACCCAGAGCTGGACTTCAACAGGATTTGGAAGGGACTGTGGGCAAATTTTAAATGTCTAGAGTGGATTGAACTAGATTTCAAATTGACTCATAACCGGATTTTTACCATGACGGTCTTGTGCAAGATTGGATGAGTGGAGGGGGCAACTTGCCCAGTGTGTGGGACACGGGATGAGACTCTGTCCCATTTACTGGTGTTATGTCCGCAGTTAAATGATTTTAAGTACTATGTTCAACAGTTGTGTGAAGTTTTTTTGCTGGGTGGGAACCGAAGAGCGAGAATGGGAATCCTGTGGGACTCAATTTTGAGATGGGGATTGCAGGAGAGTCTGCCCGAGTCTAGCGGAGCGGCAATTAATTTAATGTTCAGTTTGGCTAGATTCGTGATTGTGCAAAGAAGGAATGCTCTGTTTTTGAAGGGGAGGAGAATCAATCAAAAAGAGTATTTTAAATAAAAACTAAAAGATCATTATATGGCTTTGTGGATGTTTTATTCAGAAAGGAATTTAAAAATAGTATTTTGCGATCAATTTTTAAAGTACAACCGATTAATATATGTTATGGGAGACAAATTAAACTTCAGGTTTTGATAAATTGTGGTGGCGGAATGGCTGTGCAGAGCGGTGGAATTGATTTGTATGGTTCCTAACTAAAAGACTGTGTTCTACTCAGGCGATCAAACAAAATGAACTTTAATGAAATGAACAGGCTTTAACAATAAACTGCAGGATAACATCGAATGTAGGTCTGCTCTCTCTGGAGGCTCCACGAGGACTGCCCCTGCAGTCCTGTGGCTGACGTCATCACGTCATCACGTTTTCCCGCCAGTCGGGGATCACGTGATGAACGGCGTGACGTCATCACGTTTTAACTGTGCTGTTAAAGCAACCACACTCTGTACAGTTAAACAGCATAAATAAAGGTACAGACTCAGACAGTAGCTAACATGTTGTTAAAGGAATTATGTACAAACGATCTGAGTCCTTTGGTGGCTCCGCCACATGCGCCCCCCCAGAATTGTCTTTAACAGCAAAAGTGAGCCGTCGAGGAGGCCTGACAAGTCTGTCCGAGCGACTTCGGTAACTTGGCGAAGGAAGCTGATGGACGGTGGTCGAGCTGGCGGGCAGTTGTGGTGGAGCTGGCGCGGTGAGCGTGGTCAAGTTGGCGGGCGGCTTTGGTTGATCTGGCATGGCGGCTGTGGGCGGTTGGCCATGTTTCAGCGGTTGAGCGACGACGACTGGGCGGTCCAGGTCCAGTTGAGCCGGCTTCAATCGGTCCACCGAAATGTGATCCGGTTTTCGTCTGAAGTCGACCGAAAAGGATTTGTCTTCTGGTTCGATGACGTGGAAAGGACCAGTGTAAGGGGGCTTGAGCGGATCCCGGTGAGCATCATGGTGGATAAATACATACTTAGCATTCTTCAGCTCCGCTGGCACGTGGGAGTTCTATAAGCCGTGAGTTGATGTAGGCACCGGAGCGAAGCATCTGGCCACTTCCTGGTGGCTGACGAATTGCTGGGAGGCGGACCATGGCTCTGTGGGAGAAGGGAGGAAATCCCCATGTACTTGGAGAGGCTGGCCGTAGACGAGTTCGGCTGTGGACGATTGCAGGTCTTCTTTGGGCGCCGTACGAAGACCCAAAAGGACCCATGGAAATCTGTCCACCCATCCAGCACCTTGAAGACTGGCCCGAAGGGTGGCTTTAAGCAACTTGTGGAATCGCTCACAAAGGCCGTTCACCTGCGGATGATAGGCGGTGGTGCAATGAAATTTGGTGCCGAGCCCCTGAGCTACAGCGTTCCAAAGCTCCGAGGAAAATTGTGGCCCGCGGTCAGAAGAGATGTCCGCCAGTACTCCGAAACGGGCAACCCAACAGGAGATGAAAGCTCTAGCGACGTCTGCCAAAGTGGTGGAAACCAAAGGAATTGCCTCTGGCCACCTGGTGGTGCGGTCCACCATGGTGAGGAGATGCGTATAACCATGAGAAGGCGGAAATGGCCCCACAAGGTCCACATGCACGTGGTCGAAACAACGCTCCGGAACAGCGAACGTAGCCACGGGAGCTTTAACATGACGCTGGACATTGGCCTTCTGGCAGACTACGCAGGTATTGGCCCAGTCACGGACATCGAGGTGCATACCTTTCCAGACAAACTTCGCTGACATAAGCCATTGTGAAGCCTTCATCCCAGGGTGTGACAACCCGTGTGTGACATCAAACACCTTCCGGCGCCATGCGACTGGCACGATAGGTCAGGGAACGCCCATGGAGACGTCGCAAAGGAGCGTGGCGCCTGCGGCCTGGAAAGTGATGTTGGTCACTTGGAAACAAGAGGGGATGGTCCTGTATGATTGGACCTCAGAGTCCGAGGCCTGATCTGCAGCCATGAGGGCATAGTCAGTCCCCAGGTGAACCGCGTGGAACGTCGCATGGGAGAGGCAATCTGCCACCAGGTTGTCCATACACGACACATGTTGAATGTCCATGGTAAATTCGGAAATAAACGTCAGGTGATGTTGTTGACGAGCGGACCACGGTTTGGCGGTCTTGGCCATGGTGAACGTTAGAGGCTTGTGGTCGACAAAAGCCGTGAAGGAACGTCCTTCCAATAAGAACTGGAAATGGCGAATGGCTTGGAAAAGGGCCAGTAACTCCCGATCGAAGGTGCTGTATTTTTTTTTCATTTTTCCGTAGTTGATGGCTGAAAAACGCCAGCGGTTGCCACGTGCCGTTGACCCACTGCTCTTGCACTGCACCGATGGTGTAGTCTGACGTGTCCGTGGTAAGGGCGATGGTGGCACCTGGAAGTGGGTGCGCCAGCATGGTTGCGCTGGCCAAAGCGCTCTTGGTGTTGACGAACGCCTGGTCCATCTCGGCTGTCCAGCTGAGTGGATCCTTACCGGACTTGCCTTTGAGGGCCCCGTACAAGGGTTGCATAATCTGAGCCGCCATAGGGACGAATCGGTGATAGAAGTTGACCATCCCCAGGAACTCTTGCAGGGCCTTGACGGTTGGCGGGTGCAAGAAAGAGGTAACAGCTTCCACCTTCGTCAGTAAGGCGACTGCGCCTTCTGATGTTATGCGGTGTCCCAAGAAATCGATCTGCTGCAGGCCAAACTGGCACTTGGCCGGGTTGATGATTAAACCGTGCTGGCTGAGGTGCGTAAAGAGGGTACGCAAATAGGAGATGTGCTCCTCCTTGCTAGCACTGGCGATGAGAATGTCGTCAAGGCAGACAAAGATGAAGCTTAGGTCTCGGAGCACGGAGTCCATTAAGCGCTGGAAAGCCTGTGCCACGTTCTTCAAGCCAAACGGCATCCGCAAGAACTCAAACAGGCCAAAAGGGGTGATGACTGCGGTTTTCGGGACATCTGGCGGGTGCACAGGAACCTGGTGATACCCCCGGACGAGGTCGACTTTAGAAAAGATAGAATTTCCCGCCAAATGGGCCGAGAAATCCTGAATATGCAAGATCGGGTACCGATCAGGAGTAGTGGCGTCGTTCAGGCGTCGGTAGTCACCGCATGGCTGCCAGCCACCGCCCGGTTTCGGAAAAATGTGGAGAGGCGAAGACCAGGGACTATTGGATCGGCGAATAATCCCTAGCCGCTCCATCGTGTCGATCTCCGCTTTTGCAGCCGCGAACTTGCCGGGTTCAAGCCTTCTAGCCCGCGCATAAACCGGGGAGCCAGTGGTGGTGATATGATGTTCAACACCATGTTTCATGGCCGAGGAGGAGAAAATGGGCCTTGTCAGCTCCGGAAACTCTCCGAGGAGCCGAGTGAAGTCATCTGGAGGAGGGAAAGTGCAGGCAATAGAGCGTGCCATGGTGGTACAGTGTTAGCACGGAATCGAGCGCAAGGTGGCCGCATTGATCAACCGGCGGTGCCGGACATCGATGAGGAGGCCGTTGGCATACAGAAAATCCGCCCCTAGGATGGCCTGTGAGACTGTGGCCGTGATGAATTCCCAACAGAAACGCTGACCGCTGAAACAGACTTGGACCCGCCGCTTTCAGAAAGTTCGAATTGCTGCGCCATTAGCCGCCACGAGGGAAAAACCGTGGTTCCCAGCTTGCATGTCGAGATTCGCCACAGGTAGAATGCTACACTGTGCCCCGGTGTCACAAAGGAAACATCGACCCGACAGAGAATCGGTGATATAAAGAAGTTTCCCCATAGATCCGACGGCCATCGCAACCGCGGAGCGCCCGTTAGACCTGGTCCTCCTTCGCCAGGAACGCTGCAGGAGCTTTTTTTTTTGGGGGCGAAAAACTGCAGGGGGAGCGGCAGCGTCGTGCTTTCGCGCCAAAACGGGCATGGTAGGAGCACCAGCCCGCTGCAGGTGGAGCTGGAACCGCGTCTGTGGGGGATGGGCGCCTCGTGGCCGCGCAGCACTGCTGGGTTACAGTGAAAACCTTATCGGCTTCAGCAGCAAGCTCGGCGCAATCTGTAATCTCGGATCTGGCTAGGGCAGCCTGTACCTGCTCCTGCATTTGGCAGAGGAAAAGCTCCCGGAAGAGGAAGCATTCCAGTTTGGCACCCAAGAGCGTGAGCATTTGGCTCATGAGCTCGGTTGCTTTGGAGTCACCGAGGCCAGGCATCGTGATGAGCTGGCGAGCGCGCTCTGACTTCGAGAGCCCGAAGACCTGTAGCAACCGCGCCTTTATCGTATCATACTTGCTGTCAGTAGGAGGATTACTGAGGAGGCTGATGATCCGTGAGGCAGTTGCGCTGTCGAGGGCGGAGACCACGTAGTAATAACGGGTCTGATCCGCGACGATGTTCCTGATGGCGAACTGGGCTTCAGCCTGGATAAACCAGGCGTCTGGTCGTTGCTCCCAGAACTGTGGCAGTTTCAGAGTCACGGCGTTCGTGTCCATGCTGAAGATCTTCCGCGAAAACTGTTCACGAAAGTCAGGGTCACCAATGTAGGAACGTGGGTTCCTAACTAAAAGACTGAGTTCTACTCAGGCGATCAAACAAAATGAACTTTAATGAAATGAACAGGCTTTAACAATAAACTGCAGGATAACATCGAATGTAGGTCTGCTCTCTCTGGAGGCTCCACGAGGACTGCCCCTGCAGTCCTGTGGCTGACGACATTATGTCATCACGTTTTCCCGCCAGTCGGGGATCACGTGATGAACGGCGTGACGTCATCACATTTTAACCATGCTGTTAAAGCAACCACACTCTGTACAGTTAAACAGCATAAATAAAGGTACAGACTCAGACTGTAGCTAACATGTTGTTAAAGGAATTATGTACAAATGATCTGAGTCCTTTGGTGGCACCGCCACAATACAATGAAATGATCATGATGTTGGAAATGTTCTTAAGGTTCAATAAAGTATATTAATTAAAAAAAAGTTGGTAGCATACTTGCCTCTGAGTCCCACTCAAGGGACTTGAGCACATAAAACTAGGCTGACACTGGAATGCTGCACTGTCGGAGGTGCTGTGTTTTGAATGAGATGTTAAATCGAGGCCCCGTCTGCTCTCTCAGGTGGACAGAAAAGATCCCATGGCACTATTTCGAAGAGGAGTAGGGGAGTTATCCCCAGCGTACTGGCCAATATTTATCCCTCAACCAACATAACAAAAACAGATTATCTAATAATTACCTCATTGCTGTTTGTGAGGGCTTGCTGTACGCAAATTGGCTGCCGTTTTTCCCACATTACAACAGTGACTACACTTCAAAAAGTACTTCATTCACTGTAAAGCGCTTTGAGACATCCGGTGGTTGTAAGAGGTGCTATAGAAATGCAAGTCTTTCTTTTTTTTTATTCAGTGCCCTGAGTATAAAACCCAGAATTCCAATTTCCTTTTAAATGGCCTTTCAACACAAACACATACCCTTCACAGATCTTTGCAATTTTAAAATTCTGATCTTGTTTTCAAATCCCTCCATGGCCTCGCCACCTCCCTATCTCCGTAACCTCCTCCAGCCCTACAACCCGTTGAGATCTCGGCACTCCTCCAATTCTGCCCTCTTGCACTTCCCTGATTTCCATCACTCCCCCATTGGCGGCCGTGCCTTTAGCTGCCTGGGCTCCAAGCTCTGGAATTCCCTCCCTAAACCTCTTCGCCTCTCTCTCCTCCTTTAAGACGCTCCTTAAAACCTCCCAATTTGACCAAGCTTTTGGTCTCCTGTCCTAATATCGCATTATGTGGCTTAGTGTCAAATTTTGTTTGATAACTCTCCTGTGAAGCACCTTGGGACGTTTTACTACATTAAAGGCGCTATATAAATGCTAGTTGTTATTGTTGTAACCTCCTCCTACCTTACAGCCCTTCGCGATCTCTGCATTCCTCCAATTCAGGCCTCTTCCACATCCCTGATTTACTTCACCCCACCATTGGCGGCCTTGCATTCAGCAACCTAAGCCCTAAGCTCTTGAATTCCCTCCCTAAATTGCTCTGTCACTCGACCTCTCTCTCCTCGTTTAAGACGCTCCTTAAAATCTACCTCTTTGACCAAGCTTTTGGTCACCAGACCTAATCTCTTCTTATGTGTCAATTTTTGACCAATTATACTCCTGTGAAGCACCTTGGGACATTTTACTATGTAAAGGCGTTATATAAATATAAATTGTTGTTGTTAGATCTGGGCCTAGGTTCCGTAGCCCAGGGAGTGGGGGTTGTTTAAGAACATAAGAAATAGGAGCAGGAGTAGGCTCTACGGAAGGCTGTAAGGTGCCTAATCGAAAGATGAGGTGCAGTTCCTCGAGCTCAACAGAAGCACTTTATTGCCTTCCAGACTCAACACTGAGTTCAACAATTTCAGATCACAACCATTTTTTGGACCACAGCTGCTGGTGATGATTCTGCCATTCCCATTTACAGCTCCTCCAGATCCATCTTTTGTTTCTTTACTTGTCCCATTACCATCTCCTTTTGCCTTGCACCATCATCCCTTTTGTCTTTTAATCTCTCCTGCCTTCCATCCTATCACAGACCTTCCCTTTTGCTCTTTCCTCCCCTCCCCGCTTTCCCTGCCCCTGCACTTGCTTAAAATCTATTACATCGCTAACTTTTTCCAATTCTGATGAAAGGTCATTGGCCTGAAATGTTAACTCTGTTTATCTCTCCACAGATGCTGCCTGACCTGTTGAATGTTTCCAGAATTTTCTGATTTTATTCCCAACATTGAATAGTTTCTCACCTTTTAAAAAATATTCTGCTTTTCTATTCTTCCGACTAAAATGGATAATTTCTCATTTCCCCATATTATACTCCATCTGCCACCTTCTTGCCCACTCACGTAACCTGTCTATATCCCTTTGCAGCCTCTTTGCATCCTCCTCACAGCTTACATAAAGCACTATCGGGCCTGCTCTCGTCTGCCAAAATTTCTCACTATTCCAGAATCATTCTGGAATGCAAAGATAAACCTCAGCTCCTATTCTCTACTGCTAACCATCTTCTTAAACCCCTCTCCCCTGTCTTCTCCACCCTCACCTCCAATAACAAATGTGAGGAGATCATGAACTTCTTTGTCTCTAAGATTGAGACTATCTGTTCAGCTGTCTCTGCCACTTCCCTTCCTTCCCCTAGCCCACTGCGCCAAACTTCCTCTGAGGTTTCCCCCTGCCCCAGCCCTGAACTCACATCTTTCTCCAGTTTCTCTCCAATCTCCCCTCATGACTTCTCTGTGCTCATCTTGTCTATGAGACCCACCTCCTGCTCCCTCGACCCTATTCCCACCAAACTGCTGACCACCCAACTTCCTTTTTGGGCTCCCATGTTAGCTGACATTGTTAATGGTTCTCTCTCCTCAGGTATTGTCCCACTCGCCCTCAAATCTGCTACCATCATCCCTCTCCTCAAAAACAAATCTTGATCCCTCCGTCCTTGCAAACTATCGCCCCATCTCCAACCTCCCTTTCCTCTCCAAAATCCTTGAATGTGTTGTTGCCTCAAAAATCTGTGCCTATCGTTCCTGCAATTCCATGTTTGAATCCCTCCAGTCAGGTTTCCACCCTTGCCACAGTACCGAAACGGTTCTCATCAAAGTCACAAATGATATCCTTTGTGGCTGTGACAAAGGTAAACTATCCCTCCTTGTCCTTCTTGACTTGTCTGCAGCCTTTGACATGGTTGACCACTCCATCCTTCTCCAATGCCTCTCCAGCTGGGTCGGACTGCACTCGCCTGGTTCCATTCTTATCTATCTAATCGTAGCCAGAGAATCACCTGCAACAGATCTCTCTTCCCGCTCCCGCATCATTACCTCTGGTGTCTCCCAAGGATCTATCCTTGGCCCCCTCCTATTTCTCATCTCCATGTTGCCCCTTGGCGACATCATCCGAAAACACAGCGTCAGTTTCCACATGTACACTGACGTCACTCAGCCCTACCTCACTACTTCTTCTCGCAACCCCTCCACGATGTCTAAATTATCAGATTGCTTGTCTGACATACAGTTCTGGATGAGCAAAAATGTTCCCCAATTAAATATTGGGAAAACTGAAGCCATTGTTTTCAGTCCCCGCTACAAACTCTGTTCCCTAGCCATTGGCTCCATCCCTCTCCTTGACATCTGTCTGAGGCTGAACCACACTGTTCGCAACCTTGGTGTCATATTTGACCCTGAAATGAGCTTCCAACCACATATCCACAGCATAACAAAGACCGCCTACTTCCACCTCCATAACATCGCCCATCTCCGCCCTTGCTTCAGATTATCCGCTGCTGAAACCCTCATCCATGCCTTTGTTACTTCAAGGCTTGACTATTCCAATGCACTCCTGGCTGGCCTCCCACATTCCACCCTATGTAAACTTGAGGTCATCCAAAACTCGGCTGTCCGTGTCCTAACTTGCACCATGTCCTGTTCACCCATCACCCCTGTGCTTGCTGACCTACATTGGCTCCCGGTTAAGCAGCGCCTCAACTTCAGAATTCTCATCCTTGTTTTCAACTCACTCCATGGCCTCACCCCTCCCTATCTCTGTAATTTCCTTCAGCCCCACAACCCCCCTGAGATATCTGCACTCCTCTAATTCTGCCCTCTTGAGCATCCATGATTATAATCGCTCAACCTTTGGTGGCTGTGCCTTCTGTTGCCGAGGCCCTAAGCTCTGGAATTCCCTGCTTAAACCTGTCCGCCTCACTACCTCTCTTTACTCCTTTACAACAATCCTTAAAACCTAACTCTTTGACCAAGGTCACCTGCCCTAATTTATCCTTATTTGGATCGGTGTCAAATTTTGTGTCTTAAAATGCTCCTGTGCAGCGGCTTGGGATGTTTTACTATGTTAAAGGCGCTACATAAATACGAGTTGTTGTTGTTGTTATTCCAACCTAGTTTTGTATCGTGAGCAAACTTGGATCATTAATGGGCCCAGAAATTCGGGTCGGGGGCTTCCCGCGGGTGCAAGCCTCCGACCTGCACTTACCCTAACGCGCTGGCTATTGAGCTGTGGGCCCGCGTGGGATTCCGATCCTGGGCCTGCTCCAACTGCCGGCGCGCAGTGTTTGCATATCCCAGATGCGCAGTTAGGTCGATGCGTCCCCTGGGATCACGTGGGCCATGGAGTCAATGGTAGCAGGGAAATGCTCATTCATAAAATTGACAGGATGAGCTGTCAAAACTATAAATACTATAAGCCCCAAAACATCACTAAAACTTCAAATAATTTTTTTTAAAACCACATTTTTAAAATAACTATAAATTACATAAAATAACTATTTTAAACAATAATTTACATTTTTGAAAAAATTAATTACATTTTCTAACGGGGCTTAAAATAAACTTACCTTTCTTTAAAGTATTTAAAAATAAAGAACCTGTGGAAAAAATGTTTTACTTTTAATTAATTCACCACTTACCTTGTTAAAAGCAGGCCTTACGCCTGCTTTTTACATGTGTAACTCTTGGTGTAAGGGGGGTTATCTTACACCCGGGTAGTCCTGGGTACCTCGGGCTGATGTACAGTCCCTGAGGAGTTTGGGGCTTTTGACTGTTTATAGCCAATCACAGTCCTCAGAGAATTTCTCTGAGTAAGTGCTTCTTGGTTGTTTATACCAGATACAACCCCAGGCAGAGTTTCAGCCTGTCCCACTTAATCTAACTGCTCATTCCCAATTGCAGCTCATCCCCCAAATTACTGGCGTGAGGTTTTGAATCCCACTTCCCCCACTACTGTTCTACAACGCGAATTACAGCTTGGACATTTGTGACAGATTCAAATTGCAGTAACCAGAAGCAGACACCGGATAAAAGATACAACTCACTTTATTTGGACACGTGAAACACAAGCAAGGCAATAATCTCAGTACCGAACTCCACACAGCACTTCCCACTGAAAGTTCCTTGATGTCTTTAAACCTGAACAAGTTCTTAAAACAGCACCTTAAACATAGAACTTTAAACTTAACCAATCTTTCTGGGAAGGGAAAACATAGGGTGAAACCGAACTAAAATGACCTTAAACCCTATTCCTATTACCACAAGCCTCCCATCCTCCTATCACTAAGTGGGGTGATCCTCATTGAGGAAAGCTCATACTCACAGTCCCCTTTCGTACGGTTTTGAAAACGCTTTCGGTCCGGAACAGCGCGCTTTTCTCCCCCCTCGCTCTCCGGTCTCTGGTTCCGATGCCTCCGTGGTCCGCGGGCTTCTTCTTCCTTCCTTCTCGTCGGGCGTTCCTTCGACTCTGCCTCCACACGCACATGCTGTCTGTGAGATTCTCACCCCAGTTATACTGTATCTGGGCTTGAGAGTCCTTTGTCTTTAGATACCAATAATGGTCCGGTGATGGCTGTCCCTTTGTGTCCGGTCCGGTGCTCAAAGTGTGAGTAGGTGCGAAGTGTAGACTAGATTGCCCATTAATCCTTTTCCTTTGTCTTGTTTGGCTTTGGAAGCTCCTGGCTCTGACCAGTCTGTTCCCTCTTTGTGAGGTTTGTTTTGGGTTGAGCTCTTGCCCTGTAGAGGTGTTGCATCTGGTGTTTTGGGTTGGGGTGACCAGGGCCTTTAGATGCTAATGGCCCCCAGTTCACCCTTCCTTCAGGAATGTTCTGTCGGTTGAGAATGATGTGTTGCCTTTTTAAAGAAAATGTTTTTCATGGGATCCAAAAATTCCTCCTTTCCGGGGTCCGGGGACCCCTTCCAACTCTGGGTAGAGGTTCTCGTATGGCCTCTCCCCAACTGGGAGACCCCCACCTTCCCCTCAGCTTAAACTAGAAATTACCACGCACACACAATTCAAAATCACACAGTTTAAACAGGTTTCTGGGGAAATGCCCCCTTCTTAGCTCGGGCAATCCGCAGCTTTCTGGGACCCTGCTGTGTCCTTGGGATCCTTGTGACCCTTACAGGCCCCCGTTTGACACTCTCCAATAGAGAGTGTCACCAAGCGAGGGAGCAAGGATCCTGGTTTCCTTACAAAGTAAACGGACATTTTGTTAACACTCTGATTACAAATGTACATATCTAGGGTACACACACAATATCCAAATAACATTTCCCAATACACCAAATCACTCCACACATTATTTCCATTATACACTGCTCCATATACGACTTTTCTCTGCTTTGCGTCACAGTCCTATTTGGCCTTTCTATCATTCTGTAACACAAACAGAGGGCCTTGCCTTAGGTTCACCCAGGCTTGGCTCGTATAACATAATATCCTCAAAAATACTCTTTCACATCATAATTTATTACAAAATGTTACAATCTTAGTTACACAATGTACTCTAAAATTATCGCAAGCACGGAGAGGGTCCTACGCCTCTGCTCAACTTGGAGTTGTCACAAACTGGTCCCAAGCACGGAGAGGACCTCACGCTTCTGCTCAACTTGGGGCTGCAACACAAAATACAAAAAATCATTAAACAACATGCTTAAATGAACCCCGACCATCACGTGCCGATGATGGGTCGCGAAATTCGAGTGGGTATTGCTCCTCCCACTCGGGCAGTAAAAGTACCTTCCACCCCCCTTTGATCAGCTTAAACTTTAAAACAGGCAGAATGGATTTAGCGACCAGCCTGCTCCGACAGCCCTGAACCGTTCCCTTGTCCCTTTGTGGAGGCGGGGTACCCCTCACGTTTAAAATTTACCTTGGCACAGACCGAGACCGGGGAGTATGGGATCTCATGACTCCCAGTCCCTCCCCCTCCCGTCTTCCCTCGACTGGCTGCAGAAAATGATGGGTGCCTGTGTGGCGGCACTCCCTGGCCCCACACTGATCTGGCCACCCACTCATCCTTCCCAGCCACAACTTCTCTACTTTGCCCGTGGGCCCCCGGGTGAGTTCCTCCCTCCCCCGACCGCACCCACGCGACTCTTGGGTCTCCCCCTCCTCTATGCAATCATTCCCGGGCCATCAACACCCACCCCCGGGAAACGCGTCCCTATGACCAGGCGCCCGCGCTTCCCCATCGTGACTCCGCAACAGCGAGGTCTCCCGCACGTGAACTTCGGTCAGGATAGTGCTGGGTTGGGGGCCGTGCCCCACCCAGCTGGGGCCATCTCCTCCCCGTAGGAGGAGTAGGCAAGTTCCTCCGGACTCTGTCCGGTTTTTCCCGAAGATCGCTGTGGGGTCTCCTGGATTCGTCCAGTGGCGAGGTGATCCCCAACATTCCGTATCTTCATTCGATATCCAGCTCGGGCTGGGCGAACATGGCTGCTTCATTTTCCCATCTCCTGCAAAAACTTAAAAGGGACATGCAGCCAGGTCTCACTGACCTGCTGCCTTAGGTGGAGATATGGTCGGGTCCCTCGACCTCGGACCAAAATACAAACATTCGGCACACATGTAAACTTAAACTCTTTAAACTTACTTAACAAACTAGTTAAATTAACAAAACTTAAAATACACCTTCCAAGCACGCTATATACACACACATAGCTATAATACAAATACCGCCCGTCTCCGGACGGCCAGTCTAATCTTTGGCACTGTCGCAGATTGCTGCTGCCTGCAGTGAAGCTGGACTGCCTCCTGTCTCTGGTCCCTCGCAGCTTATGGCTGTTGAGTGGGGGCCTCTGTTCTCTGGCTTTTCCCTGGCTCGGGAGACCGCCCTACTCCACTGTAAAGTAGGTGACCATGCTTTCTTAGGCTGGGGCACCCGCTGAGACCTTCTGAGGGGTGTCTCTATGGGGGAAACTTTGGCTGGCGGACCCTGAGCTTGGGTCACAGCCCCAGCGGGCTGGGAACCTGCTCCCCCATGCCCAAATAGCCCGCACTGTATAATGTACCTGGCAGCCTGCTGGTACAAATCTCTCTCTCCTGATCCAAAACCTGGTGTCAGCTCCCCTGCAAGAGGAATTGCTATCCCTGCACCCCCAGGGTCCCACATCATGGGGAAAACCATTCTAGAGGCTGGCTGGGAAGCTGGTCCCTTTAAACAGGCGAGTGCGCCTGCGCAAACCTCCTGCAAAAGAGCCACTGTGGTCCCGCCGGCAACTGCGCATGCGCAGACCTCCTTCTCGGAGTCCCGCTGCAGAGGCTGTGAAGCCTCTGGCTTCAAACAGGCGTCTGCGCCTGCACGGGAAAACTTAGGAAGAGCCACTGGGGTGCCGCAGGCGACTGCGCGAACAAGCATTTTACAGGGTTGGGGAACTGCTACACTAGCGCAGGCAACCGCGCCTGCACGTTCGGTCTCTTTAAAAAAGGTTGGAAGAACCGCTGGGTCTTCCAAGCAGGCTTCTGCGCCTGCGCGTCCATTCTGGGAAGCTGGTATCTTTAAACGGCCGACTGCGCTTGCGCGAACCTCCTCTTCGCAAAACTCTCCCCTCGGGCGCGCGACCGCGCCTGCGCGGGAGAACTGAGTAAGGGCCTCTCGGAGCTCCGGGTCCGCGACTGCGCCTACCCGGTGTTGGGGGACCTTTTCCCTCAGGCGCTCGACTGCGCCTGTACGGGAAAAGTTAAGAAAATCCGCTGGGGGTACGTGCTGTGGAACCGCGCTTGCGCGAACCTGATCCTGGCAAAACTCTCCCCTCAGGCGCATGACTGCGCCTGCGTGAAACTTCTGTTCAGACAACTGGGAGATTCCCGTCTCCAGACCAGCGACTGCACATGCGCGTGCAGTCTCCAAGCAATCTGTGAATGGATAGGCAGCAGCCTGCTGATTTCTGATCCCAGGCTGCTGTTTCTCCATTTCTAAGCCACATAACCTTTCCAAATTTAAACTTTGGTTTGAATTAGGGTCCCACTGGGGTAGGGAAGTGTCCCAATTTGTGGGCTGGACAACTTTACCCTTAAAACAAGCCACAGTGCCTGTCTTTACAGGCGGTGAACTTGAACTTGTCTGGTGGGCAAACTCATGTTCTCTTACCCGGGTGGCGTTAAATGGGGAATTTTGGACTCGGACCTGCCTTTGGTCTGGGTCCAAAACTATCCCCTGTGTGCCTCCCTTGTCCTGGATTTCTGCTACTGGACCTGCTCTACAGGGGCCATGATCTACTTCCTCAATCCTTAGGTCCCAGGCCAGCTTATAAGCTGCCTTTACCTCCCTAACCTTCTCCTCCTGCTCTGTTACTTCCCGCAGCCTCATCTCACTCCTCTTTGCTTCTATGATTTGGTACTTTAGCAATTCTATCTCGTTTCTTGCATGGCTTTTTCCCTCGCTAGCTCCTTGGGTGAGGTGTGCAATTTCCTCCTGTAGCCTCATCTCACAGTCCCTTGCCTCTGCTACTTCCTGCACAAGGCGCTCTATAAATGCCTGGCATTTCGTGACCTCTAGTGTGAGGCGTGCATTCTCTTCCCGCACCCTCATACCACTAGCTCTGGCCTCATACACCTCTCTGAGGCGTTCTACCTCCGCCTGGCATTTTTCAAGCTGCGACTCCCGATTCTTGGCATCTTTAACCTCCTCCTGCACCCTCTTCTCACCCTCGGCATGGGACCTTTCTTTTAAATCTACCACCTTTGCTTGGAGGGTCACCACCTGCCTGTCGAGCAACTTTACTTGCTTTTCTAGGCACAGCAGCCAGACTGCCTTCTCCACTTTAGCTTTGTGGTCTTTACCCTGGGTCCACTTTGCTGCAGCTGCCTCTGGGCGTGCACTGCGCAGCAGGCCCATCACCCATGGTTTTCTAACATTGAGCTTGGTACAGATATAGTCTCCTAGTTTCTCCTTCATTCTAGTTTCTGGTTCAACCTCTGGACTGCTGTCTGTCACATTGTCTTTGCTTGCACATTCTCCTACCTGGCTCGCCATTTTGTAAGGGGGGTTATCTTACACCCAGGTAGTCCTGGGTACCTCGGGCTGATGTACAGTCCCTGAGGAGTTTGGGGCTTTTGACTGTTTATAGCCAATCACAGTCCTCAGAGAATTTCTCTGAGTAAGTGCTTCTTGGTTGTTTATACCAGATACAACCCCAGGCAGAGTTTCAGCCTGTCCCACTTAATCTAACTGCTCATTCCCAATTGCAGCTCATCCCCCAAATTACTGGCGTGAGGTTTTGAATCCCACTTCCCCCACTACTGTTCTACAACGCGAATTACAGCTTGGACATTTGTGACAGATTCAAATTGCAGTAACCAGAAGCAGACACCGGATAAAAGATACAACTCACTTTATTTGGACACGTGAAACACAAGCAAGGCAATAATCTCAGTACCGAACTCCACACAGCACTTCCCACTGAAAGTTCCTTGATGTCTTTAAACCTGAACAAGTTCTTAAAACAGCACCTTAAACATAGAACTTTAAACTTAACCAATCTTTCTGGGAAGGGAAAACATAGGGTGAAACCGAACTAAAATGACCTTAAACCCTATTCCTATTACCACAAGCCTCCCATCCTCCTATCACTAAGTGGGGTGATCCTCATTGAGGAAAGCTCATACTCACAGTCCCCTTTCGTACGGTTTTGAAAACGCTTTCGGTCCGGAACAGCGCGCTTTTCTCCCCCCTCGCTCTCCGGTCTCTGGTTCCGATGCCTCCGTGGTCCGCGGGCTTCTTCTTCCTTCCTTCTCGTCGGGCGTTCCTTCGACTCTGCCTCCACACGCACATGCTGTCTGTGAGATTCTCACCCCAGTTATACTGTATCTGGGCTTGAGAGTCCTTTGTCTTTAGATACCAATAATGGTCCGGTGATGGCTGTCCCTTTGTGTCCGGTCCGGTGCTCAAAGTGTAAGTAGGAGCGAAGTGTAGACTAGATTGTCCGTTATTCCTTTTCCTTTGTCTTGTTTGGCTTTGGAAGCTCCTGGCTCTGACCAGTCTGTTCCCTCTTTGTGAGGTTTGTTTTGGGTTGAGCTCTTGCCCTGTAGAGGTGTTGCATCTGGTGTTTTGGGTTGGGGTGACCAGGGCCTTTAGATGCTAATGGCCCCCAGTTCACCCTTCCTTCTGGAATGTTCTGTCGGTTGAGAATGATGTGCTGCCTTTTTAAAGAAAATGTTTTTCATGGGATCCAAAAATTCCTCCTTTCCGGGGTCCGGGGACCCCTTCCAACTCTGGGTAGAGATTCTCGTATGGCCTCTCCCCAACTGGGAGACCCCCACCTTCCCCTCAGCTTAAACTAGAAATTACCACGCACACACAATTCAAAATCATACAGTTTAAACAGGTTTCTGGGGAAATGCCGCCTTAGCTCGGGCAATCCGCAGCTTTCTGGGACCCTGCTGTGTCCTTGGGATCCTTGTGACCCTTACACTGGAGACTTACCCTCCCGGAGAAACCGGGAAAAAAAACGTATGTTCCATGCACACATGCTGCCTCTCCAGTGCACGCGTTCGACCTCTGAACCCCTTCCTTTAAGGGAACGGAAGTTCCGGTTTCCCGTGCATGCGCAGTGCATCACGAAACCGGCACTTCCGTTGGGCCTGCGGGTGAGTACCCTATGCATACTCACCCGTGGAGACACGAATTTCTGGGCCAATATATTCGGTCCCTTCATCTAAGTCAGTGATGTAGATTGTGAATAGCTGAGGCCCCAACACTGATCCTTGCGGTACACCATTAGATACAGCCTGCCATCCTGAAAATGACCCATTTATTCCTAGTCCTCAATCCATGTTAGTGTGGCGGAGCCACTAAGAGACTCAGAACATTTGAGAATAATCTCTTTAACTGCATTGTAGTACAGCCACGTACTGCACCTTTAAACTGTTTGTTAACTATACTGTATGTACCTTCCTATACTCTGCGTGATGAAGTTATGACGCCGATCATGTGACCGCCAGTGGTGCGAAGAACGCGATGACGTCATGACGTCGGTTTCCAGAACCTTCCAGCAGTCTTCGAGTGCCTCGCAGCCTGAACAGACCTGTATACATCTTCTCCTGTAGTTTACTAGTTAACTTTGTTGTTATTAAACTTTGTTGTTTTGATTTACTGAGTCGAACTGCAATTATTCAGATAGGAACTACCGTTCCTACATTGGTGACCCCGATCTCGTCGAACAACTTTCATTGAGATTCAAGAATGAACATGAACGCCGTCGCCCTCAAACTTCCACAGTTCTGGGAACAACAGCCATCAGCACGGTTCTTCCAGGCAGAAGCCCAGTTCTCACTCCGAGAGATTACAGCGGATTCGACCCGTTATTTTCACGTGGTCTCCGCTCTCGACAGCACCACGGCCTCGCGGGTCATCAGCCTCCTGGGCAATCCACCAGAAGAGGGCAAGTATGAGGCTCTTAAAACTTGTTTGCTACAGGTGCTTGGTCTCAATAAGTCGGAGCGCGCACGCAGGCTTATTGCTATGCCCGGCCTCGGGGACTCAAAACCTTCTGAACTGATGAGCCAGATGCTCACTCTTTTGGGTTCGGAGCCCCAATGTTTTTTGTTCCGCAAACTTTTCCTTAACCAGCTACCAGAACCGGTTCAGACGGCCCTGACCAATTCTCCGATTACGGACTGTGTAGAACTTGCGGCTGAGGCAGACAAGTTTTTTACGGTTGCGCAGCAGTATTATGCAGCCACGAGGCGCCCTTCCCCCACGCGGGTGCAGCCCAGCCCTCCTCCTGCAGGCTGGTGTGCATACCACGCCCATTTTGCCGCCAAAGTTTGATGCTGCCGCCTGCCCTGCAGTTTTTCGCCAAAAAAAACCCTCCACCAAGCCCGCACCCTTCGGCAAAACTGACTGGGTCTAAAAAAAACGTCCACTTCACCATGGCGGTTGGTTCGGCGGGAAAGCTGCTGTATATCACGGATTCCATGACAGGGCGACGATTTTTGTGCGACATTGGATCCCAGTGCAGTATTCTGCCAGCTTCAAGGCTCGATCTGCAATCCGGCAGGCGCGGTCCACCCCTCGAGGCAACTAATGGTGCGGATATCCGCACGTTCGGAAAACGGACAGTCAATTTAACCTTCAGCGGTCAGAGATTTGTTTGGGACTTTATTGTGGCTAAAGTTTCGCAGGCTATCCAGGGGGCTGATTTTTTCTGCTCCAAAGGCTTCCTGGTTGACGTCCAACACTGCCGACTCACAAATGCGTCCACTTTCCATGCACTGCCGTGCCATCGCAGCACCACCATGTCCTGGTCGATTGCCTGTATGCTTGCAGCACAGGACGGGTTTACGCGCCTGCTCGGGGAGTTTCCAGAGCTCACCAGGCCTACTTTTTCGGCAGCAGTCACGAGTCACGGAGTGGTGCATCACATCACAATGAAGGGACCGCCAGTTTATGCCCGGGCACGCCGGTTGGAACCAGGCAAGCTCGCAGTGGCAAAAGCCGAGTTTCGCACCATGGAATGCCCCGGGATCGTCCAACGCTCCAAAAGCCCTTGGTCCTCCCCACTGCATATCGTCCCCAAACCAGGCGGTGGCTGGCGACCTTGCGGGGATTACCGACGTCTAAATGAAACCACTACACCGGACAGGTATCCAATACCTCATATCCAGGACTTTTCGGCCCATCTGGCTGGCAACTCCGTTTTCTCCAAGGTGGATCTCGTCCGCGGTTACCACCAAGTCCCGGTACACCCGCAAGATGTCCCCAAAACGGCGGTCATCACACCGTTTGGACTTTTTGAATTCCTCCGAATGCCTTTCGGGTTGAAAAACGCAGCGCAGGCCTTCCAACGGCTCATGGACTCTGTGTTACGAGATTTGCCCTTTCTTTTTGTTTACTTGGATGACATTCTCATCACCAGTAGAGATTCGCAGGAACACCTACAGCATTTGCGCACACTTTTTGCCCATCTCAGCCAGCACGGCCTCATCATCAACCCCGCCAAATGCCAGTTTGGATTATCCAGCATCGATTTCCTGGGACACAAGATCACTTCGGACGGCGCCGTCCCACTAGCTACCAAGGTAGAAGCAGTTACAGCATTCCCACGGCCTCACACAGTCAAATCCCTGCAGGAGTTTCTGGGGATGGTGAACTTCTATCACCGGTTCGTCCCAAGGCAGCCCAGTTGATGCAGCCGCTGTACGAAGTGCTCAAAGGAAGTCGGGAAAGGACGCTATCACTTGGACGCCGCCGATGGGCCAGGCGTTCCTTAACACCAAGGCGGCATTGGCAGACGCAACCATGCTTGCTCACCCGTTACCGGGCGCGACCATCGCCCTCACTACAGATGCCTCCGATTATGCTATCGGGGTGGTTCAAGAGCAATGGGTCGATGGTGCGTGGCAGCCGTTAGCATTTTTCAGCCGCCAGCTTCGCAAGAACGAGCAAAAATATAGCACTTTCGACAGGGAGTTGTTGGCCCTGTTTTTAGCCGTTCGACACTTCCATTTTCTCTTAGAAGGGCGTCCATTTATTGCATTCGTGGACCACAAGCCACTTATGTTTGCAATGGGAAAAACGACAGAGCCTTGGTCAGCCCGCCAGCAGCACCACCTCACCTTTATATCCGAATATACGACGGATCTAAGGCATGTGTCTGGCAAAGATAATCTCGTGGCCGATTGTTTCTCCCGTTCTCCAGTCCAGGCAGTCCACCTGGGTATCGATTTCGTTGGGTTGGCAGAAGAGCAACTGGCAGATCCCGAAGTACAGGCATACCGGACCTCGCCTTCCAGCTGGCAGGTGGCCGATGTTAAGTTCCAGGCGGCGGGAACCACGCTTTTGTGTGACACATCCATGGAGTGCCCAGGCCCATTACGTTGGAATGGCGTAAGAAAATTTTCCAGGCCATACATGGGTTATCGCACCCAGGGATGCGTGCTTCACAACGGCTAATGTCCCATAAATTTGTCTGGAAAGGAATGCATTTGGATGTCCGGGACTGGAAAAACCATTGCGTGGATTGTCAAAAAGCAAAAGTTAATTGCCATGTCAAAGCTCCACTGGCCGAATTTCCGGTGCCAGAACGTCGTTTCGACCACGTACACGTGGACTTAGTGGGTCCTCTTCCCGTTTCGCAAGGTTTCACACATCTCCTGATGGTAGTGGACCGTACCACCAGGTGGCCAGAGGCGGTCCCATTGAGTGCTACTGCTGCATCAGACGTCTCCAGGGCGTTCATTTCCTCGTGGGTAGCTCATTTTGGGGTAACATCCGACATCTCCTCTGACAGAGGCCCACAATTTATATCAGAGTTGTGGACAGCAGTCACAGAAATCACAGAAACCCCACAGTGCAGATAGAGGCCATTTCGGCCCATCGAGCCTGCACCGACACATATCCCACCCGATCCCCGTAACCCCTACACCAACACATATCCCACCCTATCCCCGTAGCCCCACGTATTTAATCCCCCTAACACTAAGGGTCAATTTATCATAGCCAATCAACCTAACTCGCACATCTTTGGACTGTGGGAGGAAACCGGAGCACCCGGAGGAAACCCACGCAAACACGGGGAGAATGTGCAAACTCCACACAGACAGTCGCCCGAGGCCGAATTCGAACCCGGGTCCCTGGCGCTGTGAGGCAACAGTGCTAACCACTATGCCACTGTGCTGCCCAGTCGCGCAAGGTTTGGGTGCCAAGCTGCACCACACCACCGCATACCATCCGCAAGCGAATGGCCTGTGAGAGCGGTTCCATCGGTCGCTCAAGGCGTCACTCCGGGCCAGCTTGCGTGGTTCCAACTGGGTGGACAGACTCCCCTGGGTGTTACTAGGCCTTCAAACAGCCCCCAAGGATGATCTCCAGTTTTCATCGGCCGAGTTAGTCAACGGCCAGCCGCTTCGGGTACCAGGTGACTTTATCCCTTCACACACGGAATCGTGGTCTGCGGCTCAGCAGCTCCTCCAACATCAGGAGGTGGCCAAGAATTTCCTGCCTATTCCAACCTCGAATCACAACCTACAGAGGCCTCACATCCCGGCAGAGCTAATGAGCTCGGAGTATGTTTTTATTCGGCAGGACGCTCACAGAGGCCTGTTAAAACCATCTTATACTGGACAGTTTCGTGTCATCTCATCGGGTGAAAATTTTTTCACGGTGGACGTCGGTGGCAAACCAGATACCATCTCTATCGACCGACTTAAACCGGCCCATCTCAATCGGAGTGAACCAGTCGTTGCTGCTCAACCGCCTCGCCGCGGTCGACCTCCATTGAACGCCGGACCAGCTCGGCACCAGCCCGCCAGTGAACCGCCTGCATCGGTTTCCACGTCACCTACACTAGCACCTCTTGTTTCCTCCACGCTTGTCGTGCCGCTCCAGATACAGCCAAGAACCGACTCGTCCTTCAACGCTCCATTCCCGCTGCCTGAGTTTTGCCGTCGCTCGACCAGGCTTATCAAGACTCCTGTTCATTTGACACTGTCTGTTAAAGAGCATTCTTGGGGGGTGCCTATGGCGGAGCCACTAAGAGACGCAGAACATTTGAGAATAATCTCTTTAACTGCATTGAAGTGCAGCCATGTACTGCACCTTTAAAATGTTTGTTAACTATACTGTATGTACCTTCCTATACTCTGCATGATGACGTCATGATGCCAATCACGTGACCGCCAGTGGCACGAAGAACACGATGACGTCATGACGTCAGATTCCAGAACCTTCCAGCAGTCTTCGAGTGCCTCGCAGCCTGAACAGACCTGTATACATCTTCTCCTATAGTTTACTAGTTAACTTTGTTGTTATTAAACTTTGATGTTTTGATTTACTGAGTCGAACTGCAATTATTCAGATAGGAACTACCATTCCTACATTAGTATATTACCCCCAACCCCATGAGCCCTAATTTTGTGTAACAACCTCTTGTGTGGCACCTTATTGAATACCTTCTGAAAATCTAAATATACTACATCCACTGGCTCCCCCTTATCTACACTGCTAGTTACATCCTCAAACACGATTTCCCTTTCATAAAACCGTGTTGACTCTACCTAATCCTATTATTATTTTCGAAGTGCCCTGTTACTACGTCCCTAATGATGGATTCTAGCATTTTCCCTACTGCTGATGTCAGACTAACTGGCCTATAGTACTCTGTTTTCTCTCTCTCTCTTTTCTTGAACAGTACGGTTACATTTGCTACCTTCCAATCCACAGAGACCGTTCTACAATCTAGTTTCCCCGCAGTCCATCCAGGAACAGTGCTCTCCCTTCCTTCCACTCTCACTAGTCCTCTGGGCTTCACCCGATGTGACTCCTCCAGTTCACTCTCTGCTGCCTCTTGAGTGGGTGTATCTGGCAGGCTGCTGGGCCAGGTGAGTTGCCAGGATGGAGTTGGTGAGGATGGGGCAGGATTTGTGGAGCCTGGCTGTTCACCTGAGCCGTGGCCTCTTCCTCCAATCAGCCCCTGAGGATTTCAGACACACAGATCCTGTTTAGCCAAGTGACTCTCACACAACTCATGGAAGAAATCGCGGCTGAGCAGAGGGCCACTGCTACACGCTGAAAATCCACAGGAAGCAGAAACAACCTGTGCTCCCCTTGCCCTGCCTTCACCTACCTGCTCCTGGCCCCTTGCCCTGCCTTCACCAACCTGCTCCTGGTCCCTTGCCCTGCCTTCACCTACCTGCTCCTGGCCCCTTGCCCTGCCTTCACCAACCTGCTCCTGGTCCCTTGCCCTGCCTTCACCTACCTGCTCCTGGCCCCTTGCCCTGCCTTCACCAACCTGCTCCTGGTCCCTTGCCCTGCCTTCACCAACCTGCTCCTGGTCCCTTGCCCTGCCTTCACCAACCTGCTTCTGGCTCCTTGCCCTGCCTTCACCAACCTGCTCCTGATCCCTTGCCTCCTCCTACAGACTGACTTCCCATGAGCTGTGAAGCTTCCTTCTCATTGGGACTAAAAGTTTGCAGGATCACTGCTCATCCCCCAGTTGCAGTTTCCTGGCGCTGGTTTTGCACTCAACTCCTTTTCTCTCACAGTGGGAGGACACTATTAACTGACTGTGACCGTGTGCCCCTCTAATCAGCTACAGCACTTTAAGTGCTGCAGCACCACTCAATCTCCCTCCCTCCCAGTGGCGTTAAGGGAATCAGCATCGGTTTTACCGCTAAAACCTATCTCGCATAATTACTGAGGGCCAGGTGGGAAGCTGTTGTGGATTAAGGCCAGAGGTCACATGTGTGGAGGAACTCCCACCCTGTCACTAACCCACCACCGAGAGGAGAATCCAGTCCAGTGTAACCCGTGGACCATAACTGAAGAAATGCAGAGGGCAGATTTTACCTCGGAGTGGGTTTCTAGCGAGTGGATTTCCACCCTGTCACTAACCCACCAAATGAAGGAAATCAGAGATCAGGGACTTCACTTATGTGGATAGACTAGAGAATCGGGGTCATTCTTGTAGTGTATGTGCTTTAAGTCAGAACTACGTTTTACAGCTCCTGTATACTGTAGTACCGGCAGTAACCACACCGGTATATAAGCTGTGCGCATGCCTCTGTACTCCAGTCTAGAGATTGCCCTCCTCCAGTAAAGACCTGTTATTTGTTTATGTACAGCATCCGTGTAATTATTTATCCACTGAACCACGGATCTAACAGTGGCGACGAGTGTTGATGCGAATCTACCTGCAACATTAAACAAAAACAACAAAAAAAAATGTTCGAGTCCAGGAACACGGGCGTCGACCGCGAGCAACCGCCTAGCAGTCAGGCAGAGATCCAACTTCACTGGGGAGGCTGTGGAGAGCCGGGCTTGGTTCCCCAGCCACAACGAGCAGTAAGAGACCGACGACAGTTCCAGAGCAGACCCTTCCTGAGCAGCGGCGGCTGGAGCCGACTGACGGCAGAGAGAGAGAGCCGGGCAGCATCGATGGGGTAAGAAAAAGGGTGAAGAGAGCAGGGCGCAGCCGGGGGTTGATCACCGAGTGGCGTCGAGGAAAAATACGGCAAAAACCGGAGAGAGAGAGGGTAAGAAACAGCCGGGTTCTAGACTGAGCGGCGTCGACAAATATCAAGAGAAGAACGCGCAGAGCACAGCCAGGGATCACGGGCTGATCAGGATCCGTGGGGCAAAGCAAGGGGAGATGCCATTGAGCCGCGGAGAAGCAGGGAGAGCGCGGGAGATGCCATTGAGCCGCGGAGAAGCAGGGAGAGCGCGGGAGGCGCCATTGAGCCACGGAGAAGAAGGAAGAGCGAGGGAGACGCCATTTTGTGAAGCCGCAGCGGAGAAGACGGGTGAGCGCAGGAAGGAAGGAAAGCGCGGGAGACGCCATTTTGTGCCAGCGGAGAAGAAGGGGAAGCGCGGGAGGCGCCATTGGTGATAGTTAATGCACAACCAAGGATGCCGAAGAGTGGCAGTATCTCTACGTTCGACAATGAAGTCAAAGATTGGGCGACATATGTGGAACGTATTGAGGTTTACTGCAGGGTGAATGAAGTGCCAGATGCTAATAAAGCACTGGTTCTGTTAAATTCCATGAGTGCAAAAACTTATGGGTTACTACGAAATCTAATAACCCCAGAGAAGCCGGTAAACAAGAATTTTGAAAGCATAGTAGAAATCCAACAGGACCACGCAAACCCCACACCGCTGCTGATAGCAGAACGATTTAAGTTCCATAAAAGGAACCAACACAAAGACGAAAGCAATGCTGAGTACCTAACGGAACTGCGCAAGCTATCGAAATACTGCCAGTTTGGAGCGGGACTAGCAGACACGTTAAGGGACAAGTTTGTGTGTGGGCTACAAAGTGAAGGAACCCAGAAACGGCTTCTATCAGAAAAGGACCTTATGCTGGACAAAGCTTTCAGTATGGCAGTATCACACGAAGCAGCCGCAAGGGGCGCTGCAGAGATACAATGGAGACCGCAAGAATATGGCACCAACGAAATGACCTGTGGAACAGGGAAGTGCTATCGCTGCGGCAGAACAACACATGACCAGAAAGATTGTTGGTTCAAGGACCAAGTGTGCAGACAGTGTGGGAAAGCAGGACACATAGCAAGAGTCTGCAGGTCTGGGAAGAAAACCAACAGTAAGAAATCTCCACAGGAGAAGTACAAAAAGGTACACCAGGTGATGGACAGTGGTTCAGATGAACAGAAAAGTGACACAGGCTCCGGAAGCAAGGAGCTGGGTTGTCTGAAACTACATAATGTAACCGAAATGGAGGATCACCAGACTATCTGGGTTGCACTCAAGATAGACGGAGTCCAACTGGAAATGGAATTGGACACAGGGTCAGCTCTAACAGTCATAAATCAAAGAGACTACAAGCGGCTATTTTCATACATACCCTTGAAAGCTACAGAGATTGTCTTGAAGACGTATATGGGGCAAAAAGTCTACCCCAAAGGAAAAATAAGGGTGAAAGTGACATATAAAGGTCAGGAAATACCTAAAATGGATATATATGTATTGCCAAATGGAGGACCACCACTGCTAGGACGTGAATGGATCCGGAAGATACATTTAGAATGGCATTCCATACAGGCACTGAAGGTGGAGGCCAAAAAAGATGATGACGTCACACCTGGACGACTGTCAAAAATGCTTACTGACGCAAAAGAAGTGTTCCAGGAGGGACTAGGAACACTAAAAGGAATAACAGCAACAATTAAAATAGAGGATAATGCAAGCCCAAAGTTTCTGAAGGCCAGACCAATGCCTTATGCGATCAGACCAGCGGTTGAAGCAGAGCTGGAAGGGTTGGAACATTCAGGAGTACTGTCCAAAGTGGACTGGAGTGAGTGGGCTACACCCATCGTTCCTGTAATGAAGAGGTCGTTGAGTAATGTAGAAAGTCCTACAAGAGAGGGGGCGGTACTGGACCTAATTCTAGGGAATGTGGCCGGCCAAGTGGAAAAAGTGCTAGTAGGTGAGCACTTTGGTGATAGTGACCATAATATGGTAAGATTTAAGGTGGCCATGGAAAAGGACAGGGATGGGCCGGAAATAAAGGTTCTAAATTGGGGGAAGGCCGATTTTAATAGGATAAGGCAGGATCTGGCCAAAATGGACTGGGATCAGCTACTTGTAGGAAAATCCGCATCGGAGCAATGGGAGGCTTTCAGAAGGGAGATTGAGATCATACAATGGCAACATGTTCCCGTAAAGGTCAAGGGTGGTTCCAAAAACCACAGGGAACCTTGGATGTCAGGGGATATACGAGAATGGATTAGGAAAAAAAGGAGGGCTTTTGGTAGATACAAAAGGCTAAAGACGGAGGAAGCCCTAGAGGAGTACAAAAAGTGCAGGGGGATACTTAAAAAAGAAATTAGGAGATCAAGGAGGGGCCATGAAATAACACTGGCGAGCAAAATAAAGGAAAATCCGAAGATGTTTTATAAGTATATTAAGGGTAAGAGGATAACTAGGGAAAAAATAGGGCCCATTAGGGACAAAAGTGGCAATCTGTGTGTGGAGCCGGAAGATGTAGGAGGGGTTCTAAATGAATTTTTTGCATCTGTTTTCACTATGGAGAAGGACGATGTAGACATAGAAATAGGGCGGGGGGACTGTGATATGCTCGAACATATTAACATCGAGAGGGAGGAGGTATTGGCGGTTTTAGCTGGCCTAAAAATTGATAAATCCCCAGGCCCGGATGAAATGTATCCCAGGCTGCTGTGTGAGGCAAAGGAGGAGATTGCGGGGGCTCTAACACATATATTCAGGACCTCTCTGGCCACAGGGGATGTGCCAGAGGACTGGAGAACCGCTAATGTAGTACCATTATTCAAGAAGGGTAGTAGGGAAAAACCAGGGAACTACAGGCCAGTGAGCCTAACATCAGTGGTAGGAAAATTATTGGAAAAAATCCTGAGGGACAAAATTTGTCTCCACTTGGAGAGGCAAGGATTAATCAGGGATAGTCAACATGGCTTTGTCAAGGGAAGATCATGTCTGACTAATTTGATTGAATTTTTTGAGGGGGTGACTAGGTGTGTGGATGAGGGTAACGCAGTGGATGTGGTATACATGGATTTCAGTAAGGCCTTCGATAAAGTCCCGCACAGGAGACTGGTCAAGAAGGTAAGAGCCCATGGAATCCAGGGTGCCTTGGCACATTGGATACAAAACTGGCTTAGTGGCAGAAGGCAGAGGGTGATGGTCGAAGGTTGTTTTTGTGACTGGAAGCCTGTGGCCAGTGGGGTACCACAGGGATCGGTGCTGGGTCCCTTGCTGTTTGTGGTCTACATTAATGACTTGGATATGAATGTAAAGGGTATGATCAGTAAGTTCGCGGATGATACAAAAATTGGTAGGGTGGTAAATAGCGAGGAGGGTAGCCTCAGTCTGCAGGACGATATAGATGGGTTGGTCAGATGGGCGGAACAGTGGCAAATGGAATTTAACCCGGAAAAGTGCGAGGTGATGCACTTTGGGGGGACTAACAAGGCAAAGGAATACACAATGAATGGAAAGACCCTAGGCAAGACGGAGGGTCAGAGGGATCTGGGTGTGCAAGTACACAGATCCCTGAAGGCGGTGGAACAGGTGGATAAGGTGGTAAAAAAGGCATATGGGATACTTGCCTTCATTAGCCGAGGCATTGAATATAAGAGCAAGGAGGTTATGATGGAGCTGTATAAAACACTGGTTAGGCCACAGCTAGAATACTGTGTGCAGTTCTGGTCGCCACACTACAGGAAGGATGTGATCGCGTTAGAGAGGGTGCAGAGGAGGTTCACCAGGATGTTACCAGGGCTGGAGCGCTTCAGCTATGAAGAGAGACTGGGCAGATTGGGTTTGTTTTCCTTGGAGCTGAGGAGGCTGAGGGGGGACATGATTGAGTTGTACAAAATTGTGAGGGGCATAGATAGGATGGATGCTGAGGAGCTTTTTCCCTTAGTAGAGGGGTCAATAACTAGGGGGCATAGATTCAAGGTAAAGGGCGGGAGGTTTAGAGGGGATTTGAGAAAGAACTTTTTCACCCAGAGGGTGGTTGGAGTCTGGAACTCACTGCCTGAAAGGGTTGTGGAGGCAGAAACCCTCACAACATTTAAGAAGCATTTGGATGTGCACTTGAAATGCCATAGCATACAAGGCTACGGGCCAAATGCTGGAATATGGGATTAGATTAGACAGGGCTTGATGGCCGGCGCGGACACGATGGGCCGAAGGGCCTCTATCCGTGCTGTATTACTCTATGACTCTATGACTCTAATACGCCTGGGGAACCAAAGAAGGTCCGCATCTGTGGGGATTTTAAGGTGACAGTGAACCCAGTCCTTCACACGGTGCAATATCCGCTTCCACGAATTGAGGATATTTTCGCCTCGCTATCTGGTGGTAAACGCTTCACAAAAATTGATCTAGCCCAGGCGTACTTGCAAATGGAGGTAGAAGAAGCTTCGAAACATTACCTTACGATCAACACCCATAAAGGTCTCTATCAATGCAACTGGCTGGTGTTTGGAGTAGCCTCGGCTCCGGCTATCTGGCAAAGGGCGATGGATCAGGTCCTGCAAGGGATTCCAGGGACCCAGTGTTATTTGGATGACATCTTGATCACGGGCGAAAATGACGGTGATCACCTCGCTAACTTGGAGAAGGTGCTCACCAGATTAAAGGAATATGGGCTAAGAGCTAATCGCCAAAAGTGCGAGTTTTTCCAGAAACAGATCTCATATTGCGGCCACGTCATCGATGAAGAGGGGTTACATAAGTCCCCTGACAAGATAGAGGCAGTAGTCAAGGCTCCAGCACCGGAAAATGTGTCACAACTGAGGTCGTTCCTCGGGCTGGTAAACTATTACCACAAGTTCTTACCAAATTTGTCTACGGTATTACACCCGCTGAACACCCTACTGCAAACAGGGGTACCATGGAAGTGGGATGACGAATGTAGACGAGCTTTCCAGAAGTGCAAAGAATTGATCACATCAAAAGAGGTGTTGGCCCATTTCAACCCAGCACTACCAATTCGTTTGGCATGTGATGCATCACCCTACGGCATAGATTCAAGGTAAAGGGCGGGAGGTTTAGAGGGGATTTGAGAAATAACTTTTTCACCCAGAGGGTGGTTGGAGTCTGGAACTCACTGCCTGAAAGGGTTGTGGAGGCAGAAACCCTCACAACATTTAAGAAGCATTTGGATGTGCACTTGAAATTCGCACAAATTCCCGGGCGGTTTGGAGAGGCCAGTAGCCTTCGCGTCTCGGTCACTAACCTCAGCCGAGCGCAACTATGCCCAGATTGACAGGGAGGCCCTCAACCTAGTATGGGGAGTAAAAAAATTCAACCACTATCTGCATGGACAGAAGTTCACCTTGCTGACTGACCACCAACCACTTGTCTCCATCTTTAATCCTAAGAAGGGCATGCCAGTAATGACTGCACAGCGGTTACAAAGATGGTCCCTGTTTCTAGGGGCGAATCAATATGAAATAGAATATAAAGGCACGAGACAGCATGGGAACGCTGATGGGCTATCGCGCCTGCCACTGCCTACTGTGGAGGAAGCACCAGCAGTGGACCCTATCGAGATATTTTATTCGTCGATAATTGAACGATTGCCAGTAACAAATGCGGATATAGAGAAGGAGACCCGCAATGATCCGACGCTGTCACAGGTATATGAATTGACGGTGAGGGGATGGACAACACATGGCGACTCACTGTTGCCAGCATTCTCATCCAGAAGAGAACAGCTGTCAGTATGCCAGGGGACAGTGATGTGTGGATCCAGAGTGGTGATTTCACCCAAGTTAAGGGAGAGAGTGCTAAATGAGCTACATGAAGGTCATCTGGGGGGATTGAAAATGAAAAGCCTAGCTAGGGCTTATGTGTGGTGGCCGGGAATC
Organism: Somniosus microcephalus; assembly: GCF_052327205.1. Lineage (NCBI taxonomy): Eukaryota > Metazoa > Chordata > Chondrichthyes > Squaliformes > Somniosidae > Somniosus > Somniosus microcephalus. The sequence goes on from NC_140987.1 coordinate 317,273,645, forward strand.
GATCAACAAATCGAAGACCTAACTAAGAGCTGCTTAGGATGCCAGAAGCTCCAAAATGCACCACCACATGCCCCTCTACACCCATGGGAGTGGCCCTCCTCTCCCTGGCAACGGGTGCACATTGATTTTGCTGGTCCATTCATGGACTCAATGTTCTTAATAGCAGTGAATGCTCATTCAAAGTGGCCTGAGGTGATAAAGATGTCTTCAACCACTACAGAGAAAACGATTGCAGTCCTACGGACCATATTTGCCAGAAACAGGTTGCCAGAGCAGATCTGCTCTGATAATGGACCACAGTTTGTGTCCGATGAGTTCCAAAAATTCATGAAAAGGAATGGGGTAAGGCATTACACATCCGCCCCGTATCATCCAGCCACCAATGGATTGGCTGAGAGGTTCGTACAAACCTTTAAGAAGGCGATAAAGGCCATGTGCGACGAGGAAATTCCACTACAGCATAAGATGGACAATTTCTTATTAGCCTACCAAAACGCGACACATGCAGTTACCAACCAGACCCCGGCCATGATGTTCTTTAACCAAAGGTTGAGATCTCGTCTGGACTTGCTCAGACCAAATGTGCGAAGAAATGTTGAGGACAAACAATTCCAGCACATCAACGAGAAGCCGACAAGGAGCTTCAATGTAGGGCAACCAATCTTGGCCCGGGACTATCGAACAGAGAAGTGGCAACCCGGAACAATATGTACAAGGCAGGGGCCATTAATGTACACAGTGGATGTCGGGGAGAACATTGTGAGATGCCACGTCGATCAGATCTTAGCATCACAGGAATGCGTCAACTCCATGTCTCGAGTACCTGGTGATGAACCCGACATACCGGTAGTATCTACTTCAGACCCAGTAGCAGTGGAACCCGATGAACTACCCGATGAAAGGGGGTCAGAATCGCCTCTGCACCAAGAACAAGAACCTCCGGAAAGGCGCTATCCCGAAAGGGTCAGGAAGCCGCCCCAAAGACTGCATCTATAAATGGACTTTTGTTATTGAATGTACATGTAAAAATGTAATTGTTATTTGAATATTAAGGGGGTATTATTAATCTAAAAAGGGAGGAATTGTAGTGTATGTGCTTTAAGTCAGAACTACTTTTTACAGCTCCTGTATACTGTAGTACCGGCAGTAACCACACCGGTATATAAGCTGTGCGCATGCCTCTGTACTCCAGTCTAGAGATTGCCCTCCTCCAGTAAAGACCTGTTATTTGTTTATGTACAGCATCCGTGTAATTATTTATCCACTGAACCACTGAACCACGGATCTAGCAGTTCTCCTTAGAGCAGAGAAGGTTAAGAGGAGATTTAGTAGAGGTGTTAAAAATGATGAAGGGTTTTGATAGAGTAAATAAGGAGAAACTGTTTCCAGTGGCAGGAGGGTCAGTAACCAGAGGACACCAATTTAAGATAATTGGCAAAAGAACCAGAGGGGAGATGAGGCTTTTTTTTTAAGCAGCAAGTTGTTGTGATCTGGAATGCGCTGCCTGAAAGGGCAGTGGAAGCAGATTCAATGGTATCTTTCAGAAGGGAGTGGGATAAATACATGAAATGGAAACATTTTCAGGGCTACAGGGAAAGAGCAGGGGGAGTGGGACTATTTGGATCGCTTTTTCAAAGAGCCGGCACAGACAGTCTATGATTGTATGAATCCAGCCGGTGTGTCTGTATCGAAGGGGTGTCCCAGAGTCTGTGTCTACGCAAGGTGTGGGCTTATGTTAGGTTGTGTGTGACTATACACCTTTGAGCTATGATGTTCACAAATTACTCCGAGAGTATGATGGACAGAGAACAAAAATGCGACTGCATTACCTTTTGTACATTCTGTGTTCAAAGTACTTGTAACCGTGGAGTGCTTGTTCTCACCCTCGGGGCTGAGAGAGCATTGTATTCTCCGGCCTCAATTTAATTGCATTAATTCCTGCAATCTGCTCATTTTCAGATGGAGTTTTTCCTACAGCACGGGCTATGTGTAGGCAAATGTGCTTTTAATCGAAAGAAAAATATTAAACTGGCTTCAATCACAATACAGTGTTGCTTAGCAACAGGATCTGATAGTCATGCTAGGCTAGCCAACAGCTTTCTAATATGCTGATCCCACCTTTGTCTAACCTTTCATCGTCCTACTGGTGGTTCTGAGTCAATCTGTGACAGAGTACGATCCCAGGACTGTGATGTCAGTCATATCCCCCTATCCCCTGTATTCCCAAAGCCTTGATCCAATTCTTCACACACACACAGAATCACACAGAAACCCCACAGTGCAGATAGAGGCCATTTCGGCCCATCGAGCCTGCACCGACACATATCCCACCCGATCCCCGTAACCCCTACACCAACACATATCCCACCCTATCCCCGTAACCCCACGTATTTAATCCCCCTAACACTAAGGGTCAATTTATCATAGCCAATCAACCTAACCCGCACATTTTTGGACTGTGGGAGGAAACCGGAGCACCCGGAGGAAACCCACGCAAACACGGGGAGAATGTGCAAACTCCACACAGACAGTCGCCCGAGGCCGGATTCGAACCCGGGTCCCTGGCGCTGTGAGTTCAGGTCAGAAAATGTTAAGGGTTATTCCAATGCATTGATATAAACCCTGTTTAACCTTTAGCCTTTGTACACGACAGCTGGACAGTGCCTTCAACTCCCTAGACCCTAAAGTTGGGAATTCCCTCCACAAACATTTCTGCCTCTCTCCCTCTCTCTCCTTCTTTAAGATGCTCCTTAAAACCTACTCTTATCACAGAATCACAGAAACCCCACAGTGCAGATAGAGGCCATTTCGGCCCATCGAGCCTGCACCGACACATATCCCACCCAATTCCCCGCAACCCCTACACCAACACATATCCCACCCTATCCCCGTAACCCCACGTATTTAATCCCCCTAACACTAAGGGTCAATTTATCATAGCCAATCAACCTAACCCGCACATCTTTGGACTGTGGGAGGAAACCGGAGCACCCGGAGAAAGCCCACGCAAACACGGGGAGAATGTGCAAACTCCACACAGACAGTCACCCGAGGCTGGATTCGAACCCGGGTCCCTGGCGCTGTGAGGCAACGGTGCTAACCACTATGCCACCATGCTGCCCTTATGTTCATTAATAAATAAACATTCTTATTATGAACACAGCTAGCTTTTACTAGTTACCTTATTGAGCACATGTGGACTAGGTACAGTATCTGTAGAGGCTTCCATCTTGACTACTGCCTTGTGGGTAGCCTAGTGCCTCATGGGTAATATAGTCTTAATCTACATACAGCTGGTACAGTATCTGTAGAGGCTTCCATCTTGACTACTGTCTTGTGGGTAGCCTAGTGCCTCATAGGTAATGTAGTCTTAATCTACATACAGCTGGGTAGTGTAGTCTTATACCTACAGCTATATACAGCTCTACACAGCTCTACGGCTCCACCTAGTGTCCACTATAGAATGACATGTTATTGATCATTACACCTACCTCTTTGACAAAGCTTTTGGTCACCTGTCCTAACATTCCTGTAAAGAGCCTTGTGACGTTTTACTACGTTAATGGCGCTGTATAAATAAAAAAAACATGTTGTTGTTAAGGGAACTGTAGCATAATGGTTATGTTACTGGAATAGTAACTCAGAGGGCTGGACTAATAGATCCAGAGACATGAGTTCATAATCCCACCATGGCAGCTGGGGAATTTAAATTCAGTTAATTAAATAAATCTGGAATAAAAAGCTAGAATCAGTAATGGTAACCATGAAACTATCGGATCGTCGTAAAAACCCAGCTGGTTCACTAATGTCCTTTAGGGAAAGAAATCTGCTGTCCTTACCTGGTCTGGCTCCAGACCTACAGCAATGTGGTTGACTCTTAACTGACCTCTGAAATAGCCTAGTAAGCCAATCAGTTGTAACAAACCGGTACTAAAAAAGCATCGACCGAGTCACCAGCTTCAGACACAACAACGGCACAACCAGCCCAGTCAACCCTGCAAAGTCCACCTCACTAACACCTGGGAAATTGTGCCAAAATTGAGAGAGCTGTCCCACAGACTAGTCAAGCAACAGATTGACATAGTCATGCTCAGAGAATGATACCTTTCAGCCAATGTCCCAGACTCCTCTATCACGATCCCTGGGTATGTCCTATCCCACCAACATGACAGACCCACCAGGGATGGTGGCACAGTGTCATACAGTCAGGAGAGGGAGTAGCCCTGGGCATCCTCAACATTGACTCCGGATCCCATGAAGTCTCATTGCTTCAGGCCAAGCATGGGCAAGCAAATCTCCTGCTGATTACCACCTACCACCCTCCCTCAGCTGATGAATCAGTACTCCTCCATGTTGAACACCACTTGGAAGAAGCACTGAGGGTCGCAAGAGCACAGAACGAACTCTGGGTGCAGGACTTCAATGTCCATCACCAAGAATGGCTTGGTAGTGTTGTGTATGTACCTTTTAAGAGAATAACTGGTCTCAGACTGCAGTACCGGCAGTGACCACCCCTGTATAAAAGGCGCTAGAGAGCCTCTGTTGTTTAGTTTCGTTTATGCCTTTCACCAGTAAAGATCTGTTTGTTTTCTCTCCTGCTAGTCCGTGCCTCAATCATTCACGGACTTAACAGATAGCACCACTACTGACCGAGCTGGCCGAGTCCAGAAGGACACAGATGCCAGACTGGTACTGCAACAGGTGGTAAGAGAATCAACACAAGGGAAAAACCTACTTGACCTCGTCCTTGTAGTGTATGTACCTTTAAGAGGAACTATGTTTTTGAAGCCCCTGTATAATGTAGTACCAGTAGTGGCCACTCGGGTATATAAGCCTGTGTAGCGTCTTGTGTAGTTAGTTCACCTCCAGACTTTGTTCAGTAAACACTTGTTAAATCAACTCCTGCATTCCGTGTCTCCATTAACACATGGATCTAACAGTGGTGACGAGTTAGAAATGAACTTACCTGCAATTCGGCAGCACCTCAAGGGGATCAATTCCTCAGACGAAGGTCGAAGCCAGAAGCAAGAAGAAAAAAGAAAAAACTGTGGTTTCACCAGCTAAACGGGTTGGTGGCAGGTAGTGCACTGATTCTTCCTGGGCTGCGGCGGGCTCGAGCTCGATCAGGTGGCTCTGCAACGGGGCCGACAGCGAGTCGGGAAGCAGAAGCAAAGAGAGAGAGAGGGTGGAGCACTCAGGGCATGGCCGGTGCTGCAAAGCAGGTTGGCGTTCGGACCGAGCAGAGGGAGGGGAAAACCCCAGAGGGTCCGCTCCACGATGGGAACGGTTCTCCAAGTAACGGAGAAACTATTGAAGCGATATATAAAAAAAAAATAGAAATACCGCGAAAAGCTGCAGGTCGCAACGGGAACCGCGGAGAACAGCGTTGGCAGCAGCGGCAGCGGCGGGAAAGCACGGGAGACGCCATCTTAACTCGGCGGGGAAGAAAGAAAAGCGTGGGAGGTGCCATTTTGATCCATCGGGGACGGAGGAAAAGCGTGGGAAGCGCCATTTTTGATTTTCAAGATGCCGAAGACTGGCAATATTACTGCTTTCGATAGTGATATAGAAGATTGGACCACATATGTGGAAAGAGTGGAGGTATATTGCAAGGCGAATGAAGTAGCGGATGATAAAAAGGCATCGGTACTTCTAAATCTGATGTGCGCAAGGACATACGGGCTGTTACAAAACTTGATTACTCCAGCCAAACCGATGGACAAGAATTTTAAGGAGATTGTTGATACCTTACAGGAGCACTTAAACCCAACACCGCTGCTGATAGCGGAATGATTCAAATTCTTCAGGAGGAATCAGCACAAGAATGAAAGTAACGCTGATTACCTCACCGAATTACAAAAGCTGTCAAAGCACTGCCAATTCGGGGCAGGACTGGCAGATTCTCTACGAGACAAATTCGTCTGCGGTCTCCTAAGCGAAGGAACACAGAAAAGACTACTTTCTGAGAAAGATTTGACACTGGACAAGGCTTTCAGTGTGGCTGTATCATATGAAGCAGCAGCAAGAGGAGCTGCAGAGATACAGCAAAAGCCACAGGACTTCGGCACCCATGAAATGACATGGGGTTTCGAGAGATCTTATCGCTGCGGCAGATCCACCCATGACCAGAAGGACTGCTGGTTCAAGGACAAAGCATGCAGGCAATGCGGAAAGATGGGACAAATTGCACGTGTATGCAGATCTGGAAAGAAATCCGCTGACAGTAAAAAGGTCAATAAGGAAAAGTACAGAAAGGTACAAATGATGATGGACAGTAGCTCCGAAGACCAGAAGAGCGATAGCGACTCTGGAAACAAGAGACTAAGCTGTCTCAAATTACATAATGTAATTGCCAAAGAAGATTACCAGACCATTTGGGTTACCCTCACGATAGCGGGGTCCCCAGTCAAAATGGAGCTAGATACAGGATTAGCTCTGACCGTCATGAGTCGACGGGATTACGAGCAGCTATTTCCGCATATACCTTTGAAAGACACATCCATTATCTTGAAGACATATACGGGGCAGAAAGTATACCCCAGAGGGAAAATAAGGGTGCCTGTTGTATACAACGGCAAGGAAATACAGAAGTTGTATTTATACGTTCTGCAAGATGGTGGTCCACCGATGTTGGGACGTGAATGGATCAGAAAGATACGTTTAGACTGGCACTCCATTCAGGCACTGACGGTGACCAGTAAGAAAAAAAACGATGATGACGTCATACCTGGACGATTAAAAGAAATCTTGGCTAACGCCAAAGAAGTGTTTTAACAGGAACTAGGTGTGGTGTATTTGCCTTTAAGAGCAATTATGGAGTATGTGCCTTTAAGAGCCCCAGGTGTGCGTAATGCTGGTAATTGCCACTTGGGCTATATAAGCCTGTGTATTGTGTATATCCTTTAGAAACCCCCCCCAGACTTGCTTAGTAAATACCTATGAACCAACTCCTGTCTTCAGTGTCTTTATCTACACACGGACACTACAGTGGCGATGAAGTGGAAAAGGACTTACCTGCAATTCGGCAGCACCTCAAGGACATCGATTCCTCCAGCGTCCAGAAGACTCAAGGAAGTAAGAGAAACTGTGGTTTCACCAGCTGGCCAAGCTGGTGACAGGTACTGCGCTAATCCTTCCTGGGCGTCAGACTGGATCTCCAGCGGCGGGCTCTACAGCTGAGACAGGCAGCGAAATCGGAGGCAAGCAATAACGGACTGGGAGGGTGCACTCGAGAGACGGCCGGCGCGGCAAGCAGGTCAGCGTTTAGACCTCCGTCGGGAACGAGTCTCCAACAGTGAATAAACGGAAACCACAGTAAAACAGCGTTGTTATCGGTAGCAGCGGCGGGAAAGCACGGGAAGCGCCATATCGTTGCTACAGAGAGAAAAAAAAAGCACGGGAAGCACCATATCTTTTCTGAAATGCCTAAATCTGGTAACATTGAGGCTTTTGATGGCGAAATAGAAGATTGGACCACATACGTGGAAAGAGTAGAGGTTTATTGCACTGCAAATGGAATAACAGATGAAAAAAAAGCTTCAGTACTTCTGAACTTAATGGGCGCGAAGACATACGGGCTGTTACGAAATTTAATCACTCCAGCCAAACCAAAGGACAAGACTTTTAAAGAAATTGTTGATACCCTGCAGGAGCATTTAAACCCAACACCGCTGCTGATAGCGGAACGATTCAAGTTTTTCAAGAGAAATCAACACAAGAATGAAAGTAACACTGATTACCTAACCGAATTAAGAAAGCTATCAAAGTACTGCCAATTCGGAGCAGGACTATCGGATTATCTTCGAGACAAATTTGTTTGCGGTCTCTTAAGTGAAGGAACACAAAAAAGACTGCTTTCTGAAAAAGATTTAACATTGGACAAAGCTTTCAGTATGGCTGTATCATACGAAGCAGCAGCAAAAGGAGCTGCAGAGATACAACAAGAGACACAGGACTTCGGCACCCATAAAATGACACAGGAGTTAGGAAGATGTTATCGCTGCGGCAGATCCACCCATAACCAAAGGGACTGCTGGTTCAAGGGCAAAGCATGCAGGCAATGTGGTAAGATTGGACACATTGCACGGGTATGCCAATCTGGACAAAATAAATCCACTGACAGAAAACAAAAAACCAATAAAGAAAAGTACAGGAAGGTACAAATGATGACGGACAATAGCTCCGAAGACCAGAATAGCGATAGCGACTCTGGAAACAAGAGACTAAGCTGTCTCAAATTACATAATGTACTTGCCAAAGAGGATTACCAAGCCATTTGGGTTACCCTCACAATAGCAGGGTCCCCAGTTAAAATGGAGCTAGATACAGGATCAGCTCTAACCGTAATAAATCGACGAGATTACGAGAGGCTATTTTCACATATACCTCTAAAAGACACATCCATTATCTTAAAAACATATACGGGGCAGAAAGTCTACCCCAAAGGAAAAATAAGGGTGCCTGTGGTATACAACGGCAAAGAAATACAAAAGTTGTATTTATACATTCTACAAGATGGTGGTCCACCGTTGTTGGGACGTGAATGGATAAGGAAGATACGTTTAGACTGGCACTCCATTCAGGCACTGACGGTGACCAGTAAGGAAAAAAACAATGATGACATCATACCTGAACGATTAAAAGACATCTTGACCAACGCCAAAGAAGTGTTTCAACAGAAACTAGGAACCTTGAAAGGCATCACCGCCTCAATAAAAGTGGAAGATACAGCAATTCCAAAATTTTTTAAGGCAAGACTGGTGCCATACGCAATACGTCCGGCAGTCGAGGCAGAGCTGAAGAATTTGGAAAAGGCAGGCGTATTATCCAAAATAGATTGGAGTGAATGGGCAACACCCATCGTTCCAGTCATGAAAAAAACATTGAAAAATAACTCTGAGGAACAGAAAAAAATTCGCATCTGTGGGGACTTTAAGGTGACTGTAAACCCGATCCTTCACACGGTACAGTATCCTCTTCCGAGGATAGAAGATATTTTCGCCTCACTATCCGGAGGGAAACGTTTCACAAAAATTGACTTGGCACAGGCATATCTACAGATGGAGGTTGAGGAGACCTCTAAAAAGTATCTCACAATAAACACACACAAAGGCCTGTACCAGTACAATCGACTGGTTTTTGGAATAGCATCAGCTCCAGCTATCTGGCAAAGAGCTATGGAGCAAGTCCTGCAAGGGATTCCGGGGACTCAATGCTACCTAGACGACATCCTTATAACAGGAGAAAATGACAACGAGCACCTTGCCAATTTGGAGCAGGTGCTCACTAGGCTGAAAGAACGGGGCCTACGAGCAAATCGCCCCAAGTGCGAATTTTTCCAAAATCAGGTATCATATTGTGGCCACATAATTAATAAGGAAGGGTTGCATAAGTCACCTGAAAAAATTGAAGCAGTTATAAAAGCCCCAGCACCTGAAAATGTTTCACAATTAAGGTCATTCCTGGGATTAATAAATTACTATCATAAATTTTTACCGAACGTATCAACTATTCTACACCCTCTTAATGATCTTCTACAGACAGGAGTAATTTGGAAATGGAACGAAGACTGTAAACGTGCCTTCCATAAATGTAAAGACTTAATCACATCCGAGAAAATTTTGGCTCATTACAACCCATCACTACCAATCAGACTGGCGTGCGATGCATCCCCTTACGGCATAGGAGCGGTATTGTCCCATAGATTCCCTGATGGCTCGGAACGGCCGATAGCTTTTGCGTCACGCTCATTGAACTCAGCTGAGCGTAACTATGCCCAGATAGACAGGGAAGCACTCAGCCTGGTATGGGGAGTGAAGAAATTCAACCATTACCTACACGGACAAAAATTTACCTTGCTGACTGACCATCAACCCCTCATCTCCATATTCAACCCTAAAAAAGGTGTCCCCATTATGACGGCACAAAGACTACAGAGGTGGTCCCTTTTTCTAGGGGCACACCAATACAACATTGAATACAAAGGGTCAAAACAGCATGGGAATGCTGACGGTTTACCATTGCCAACGATAGAAGAGGCACCTACCGTAGACCCAGTAGAGATATTCCACTCTACCATAGTGGAATGTCTACCGGTGACAAATTCTGCCATTGAAAGGGAGACAAGAAATGACCCTACTCTCTCACGGGTCTACGATTTAACAGTGAAGGGATGGCCAGCACATGGCGAACCACTGTTGCCAGCATTCTCGCAAAGAAGAGAACAGCTGTCAGTGTGCCGAGGAACCTTGATGTGTGGATCCAGAGTGGTGATTCCACCCAAACTCCAGGATAAAGTGCTAAAGGAGCTTCACGAGGGGCATCTGGGTGGAGTGAAAATGAAGAACCTAGCTAGGGCGTTTGTATGGTGGCCAGGTATCGATGGAGACATCGAAGACATGACCAAGAGCTGCCTAGGATGCCAGAAGGTCCAAAATGCTCCGCCACAGGCCCCTCTACATCCATGGGAGTGGCCCTCATCTCCCTGGCAAAGGGTGCACATCGACTTTGCTGGTCCATTTATGGACTCAATGTTCTTAATCGCAGTTGATGCACACTCCAAGTGGCCGGAGGTAATAAAGATGTCCTCCACCACCACGGAAAAAACCATCACAGTATTAAGGACCATATTTGCCAGGAATGGGCTGCCGGAGCAGATATGTTCTGATAATGGACCGCAATTTGTGTCCGAAGAATTCAGAAAGTTCTTAAAGAACAATGGGGTAAAGCACTACACGTCCGCCCCATACCATCCCGCCACCAATGGATTGGCTGAAAGGTTTGTCCAGACCTTCAAGAAGGCCAGCAAGGCCATGGGTAATGAAGACATAAAACTTCAGCACAAGGTGGATAACTTCTTATTTGCATATAGGAATGCAACGCATATGGTTACTAACCAAACTCACGCCATGATGTTCTACAATAGAAACCTAAGATGCCGGCTGGATTTGGTCTAGCCCAACATCCGAAGGGACGTGGAGAACCGGCAGTTTCAGGGCATGAATGAAAGGCCAACTAGGGCCTTCCAGATAGGCCAACCGGTTTTGGCCCAGGACTACCGTACCGAGAAATGGCAGCCTGGAACTATCTGCACATGATTAGGACCACTGATGTATACCGTGGACATCGGAGACAGCATAATAAGGCGCCATGCTGACCAAATCATCAAGTCATCCGAAAAGGGACAACCTACACCACCACTCTATACATCTAACGATGAAGTAGAGATACCCATATCTACCTCCGATCCGGTGATACTGGAGCCCGATGAACCCGACACTGGCCTTCAAGCCGAATCAGCCTTGCCAGAAGAACCTACTCCACCACCAGAAACTACTACACCCCCGAGGCGTTATCCGGACCGAGTCAGGAAGCCTCCTGAGAGACTAACTTATAATTAATTAATACAGCAATGTATATTATTTTGCATATAACATGTAATTAATAATTACTTAAAATATGATGTACTAGTTAGCTAGAAGGGGAGGAATTGTGGTGTATGTGCCTTTAAGAGCAATTATGGTGTATGTGCCTTTAAGAGCCCCAGGTGTGCGTAATGCCGGTAATTGCCACTTGGGCTATATAAGCCTGTGTATTGTGTATATCCTTTAGCAACCCCCCCCCAGACTTGCTTAGTAAATACCTATGAACCAACTCCTGTCTTCAGTGTCTTTATCGACACACGGACACTACACTAGGAACCCTGAAAGGCGCCACCGCCTCAATAAAAGTGGAAGATGCGGCAATTCCCAAGTTTTTTAAGGCAAGGCCGGTGCCATACGCAATTCGTCCAGCCGTCGAGGCAGAGCTGGAGACTTTTGAAAAAGCAGGCGTGTTATCCAAGGTAGATTGGAGCAAGTGGGCAACACCCATCGTCCCGGTCATGAAGAAAACGTTGAATAATGATAAACCTGAAGAACAGAGAAAAGTTCGCATCTGTGGGAACTTCAAGGTGACTGTAAACACGATTCTTCACACCGTACAGCATCCTCTTCCGAGGATAGAAGATCTTTTCGCCTCACTATCCGGAGGGAAACGTTTCACCAAAATTGACTTAGCACAGGCATATCTACAGATGGAGGTTGAGGAGGCCTCTAAAAAGTATCTCACGATAAACACACACAAAGGCCTGTACCAGTACAATCGACTGGTTTTCGGAGTGCATCAGCTCCGGCTATCTGGCAAAGAGCTATGGAGCAAGTCCTGCAAGGGATTCCGGGGACTCAATGCTACCTAGACGACATCCTTGTAACAGGAGAAAACGACAACGAGCACCTTGCCAAATTGGAGCAGGTGCTCACGAGGCTGCGCCCCAAGTGCGAATTTTTCCAGAAACAAATATCATATTGTGGCCATGTCCTTAACGAAGAAGGGTTGCATAAGTCACCTGAAAAAATTGAAGCGGTCGTAAAGGCACCAGCGCCTGAAAATGTCTCACAATTATGGTCGTTCCTGGGATTAGTAAATTGCTATCATAAATTTTAACAAACTTGTCGACGGTTCTGCACCCTCTTAACGCACTGCTACAAACGGGAGTAGTTTGGAAATGGAGCGAAGACTGTAAACGTACCTTCCATAAATGCAAAGGCTTGATCACGTCCAGGGAAGTGTTGGCTCATTACAACCCATCACTGCCAATCAGACTGGCGTGCGAAAACCAGTCGATTGTACTGGTACAGGCCTTTGTGTGTGTTTATCGTGAGATACTTTTTAGAGGCCTCCTCAACCTCCATCTGTAGATACGCCTGTGCTAAGTCAATTTTGGTGAAACGTTTCCCTCCGGATAGTGAGGCGAAAATCTCTTCTATGCTTACGGCGTGGGAGCGGTATTATCGCATAGATTCCCTGATGGCTCGGAGCGGCTGATAGCTTTTGCGTCACGCTCATTGAACTCAGCTGAGCGTAACTATGCCCAGATCGACAGGGAGGCACTCAGCCTGGTGTGGGGGGTGAAGAAATTCAACCATTACCTACACGGACAAAAATTTACCTTGTTGACTGACCATCAACCCCTCGTCTCCATATTCAACCCTAAAAAGGGCGTTCCCATTATGACAGCGCAAAGGCTACAGAGGTGGTCCCTTTCCCTAGGGGCACACCAATATGACATAGAATACAAAGGAACAAAACAGCATGGGAATGCTGACGGTTTATCGCGCCTACCGTTGCCAACGGTGGAAGAGGCGCCTACAGTGGACCCAGTGGAGATGTTCCACTCGACCATAGTGGAATGTCTACCGGTGACAAATTCTACCATTGAAAAGGAAACGCGAAATGACCCGACTCTCTCACGAGTCTACAATTTAATGGTGAAGGGATGGCCAGCACATGGCGAACCACTGTTGCCAGCATTCTCGCAAAGAAGAGAACAGCTGTCAGTGTGCTGAGGAACCTTGATGTGTGGATCCAGAGTGGTGATTCCACCCAAACTCAAGGATAGAGTGCTAAAGGAGCTTCACGAGGGGCATCGGGGTGGAGTGAAAATGAAGAACTTAGCCAGAGCGTTTGTGTGGTGACCAGGTATCGATGGAGACATCGAAGAAATGACCAAGAGCTGTCTAGGATGCCAGAAGGTCCAAAACGCCCCACCACAAGCCCCTCTACATCCATGGGAGTGGCCCTCATCTCCATGGCAAAGGGTACATATCGACTTTGCTGGTCCATTTATGGACTCAATGTTCTTAATCGCGGTGGATGCACACTCCAAGTGGCCGGAGGTAATAAAGATGTCCTCCACCACCACGGAAAAAACCATCACAGTATTAAGGACCATATTCACCAGGAATAGGCTGCCTGAACAGATCTGTTCTGATACTGGACCGCAATTTGTATCCGAAGAATTCAGGAAGTTCTTAAAAAACAATGGGGTTAAGCACTACACGTCCGCCCCATACCATCCCGCCACCAATGGATTGGCTGAAAGGTTTGTCCAGACCTTCAAGAAGGCCATAAAGGCCATGGGTAATGAAGACATAAATCTACAACATAAGGCAGATAACTTCTTGTTTGCGTACAGGAATGCAACACATGTGGTTACAAACCAAACCCCGCCATGATGTTTTTCAATAGAAGCCTAAGATGCCGGCTGGATTTGGTCAAGCCAAACGTCAGAAGGGACATAGAGAACCGGCAATTTCAAAGCATGAATGAAAGGCCAACTATAACCTTCCAGATAGGTCAACCAGTTTTGGCCCGGGACTACCGTACCGAGAAATGGCAGCCTGGAACTATTTGCACACGACTAGGACCGCTGATGTATACCGTGGACATTGGAGAAAGCATAATAAGGCGCCATGCTGCACAGATCATAGAGTCAGCCGAAAAAGGACAACCTACACCACAACTCTATACGCCTAGTGATGAAGCAGAGATACCCATAGTATCTACCTCCAATCCGGTGATACTGGAACCAGATGAACCCGACACTAGCATTGAAGCCGAATCGACCTTGCCAAAAGAACCTACTACACCACCGAGGCATTATCCGGACCGAGTCAGGAAGCCTCTAGAGAGACAGAATTTGTAATTGATTAACTTCAGCAAATGTGTATATTATTGTCCTTGTAAAAATGTTATTTAATGATTACTTAAAATGTCATGTACTATTTATCTAAAAGAGCAGGAATTGTAGTGTATGTACCTTTAAGAGGAACTATGTTTTTGAAGCCCCTGTATACTGTAGTACCAGTAGTGACCACTCGGGTATATAAGCCTGTGTAGCGTCTTGTGTAGTTAGTTCGCCTCCAGACTTTGTTCAGTAAACACTTGTTAAGTCAACTCCTGAATTCCATGTCTCCATTAACACACGGATTTAACAGTCCTCACCAATCTACCTGTTGCAGATGCATCTTTCCATAACAGTATTGGTAGGGGTGACCACCGCATAGTCATTGTGGAGAGGAAGTCCCATCTTCACACTGATGACACTGAGGAGTGCAGAAGAGCATGCTGGGAGCAGCACCAGGCCTACCTAAAAATGAGGTGCCAACCTGGGGAAGCTGCAACACAGGACTACATGCATGCTAAACAGTAGAAGCAGCATGCTATAGACAGAGCTAAGCGATTACACAACTAACGGATCAGAGCAAAGCTCTGCAGTCCTGCCACATCCAGTTGTGAATGGTGGTGGACCATTAAACAACTAAAGGGAGGAGGAGGCTCCAAGAATATCCCCATCCTCAATGATGGAGCCGCCCAGCACGTGACTGCAAAAGACAAGGGTGAAGCATTTGTAACCATCTTCAGGCAGAAGTGGCGAGTGGATGATCCATCTTGGCCTCCTCCTGAGGTCCCCATCATCACAAAAGCAAATCTTTAGCCAATTCAATTCACTCCACGTGATATCAAAAAACAGCTGAGCGCAAAGGATACAGCAAAAGCTTTGGGCCCTGACAACATCCCGGCTATCGTGCTGAAGACTTGTGCTCCAGAACTAGCCGCGCCTCTAGCCAAGCTGTCCCAGTACAGCTACAACACTGGCATCTACCCGACAATGTGGAAAACTGCTCAGGTATGTCCTGTCCACAAAAAGCAGGACAAGTCTAATCTGGCCAATTATCGCACCATCAGTCTACTCTCAATAATTAGCAAATTGATGGAAGGTGTCGTCGACAGTGCTTTTAAGCAACACTTGCTCACCAATAACCTGCTCACTGATGCTCAGTTTGGGTTCCGCCAAGGCCACTCGGCTACCGACCTCATTACAGCCTTGGTCCAAACATGGACCAAAGAAGTGAATTCCAGAGGTGAGGTGAGAGTGACTGCCCTTGACATCGAGGCAGCATTTGACTGAGTGTGGCATCAAGGAGCCCTAGTAAAACTAAAGTCAATGGGAATCAGGGGCTGGCTGAAGTCATACCTGGCACAAAGGAAGATGGTTGTGGTGGTTGAAGGTCAATCATCTCAGACTCAGGACATCGCTGTAGGAGTTCCTCAGGGCGGTGTCCTAGGCCCAACCATCTTCAGCTGCTTCATCAATGAACTTTCCTCTATCATAAGGTCAGAAATGGGGATGTTCACTGATGACTGCACTGTGTTCTCCTCAGATAATGAAGCAGTCTTGTCCCGTATGCAACAAGACCTGGATGACATTCTGGCTTGGGCTGATATGTGGCAAGTAACATTCGCGCCATACAAGTGCGAAGAAATGACTATCTCGAACAAGAGAGAATTTAACTACTGCCCCTTTACATTCAACAGCATTACCATCACCGAATCCCTCAACATCAACATCCTGGGGGTCACCAATGACCAGAAACTTAACTGGACCAGCCACATAGATACTGTGGCTACAAGAGCAGGTCAGAGGCTGGGTATTCTTTGGCGAGTGTCTCACTTCCTGACTTCCCAAAGCCTTTCCACCATCTACAAGGCACAAGTCAGGAGTGTGATGGAATACTCTCCACTTGCCTGGATGAGTCTAGCAGGGCAGGTATCACTGCTGCCCTGTAGACCATGAGCTTAGTGCCGGGTTTGAGGTCCTGGTCTTCAAACACTCTTTTCCTCAGGCGACCGAAGGCTGCACTGGCACACTGAAGGTGGTGTTGGACTTCGTCGTCGACGTCAGCCCTTGTTGACAGTAGGCTCCCGAGGTATGGAAAGTGGTCCACGTTGTCCAAGGCCTTGTCGTGGATTTTGATAATCGGGGGGCAGCACTGTGTGGCGGGGGCAGGTTGGTAGAGGACCTTTGTCTTACGGATGTTTAGTGTAAGACCCATGCTCTTGTATGCTTCGGTAAAGGTATTTACAATGGTTTGGAGTTCGACCTCCGAGTGAGCGCAAACACAAGCATCGTCTGCATACGGTAATTCGGCGACAGAGGATGGGACGACCTTGGATCTGGACTGGAGGCGATGGAGGTTGAACAGTTTCCCTGCTGTATGCCTCAGAGACATGGACCATGTACAGCAGGCACCTCAAAGCACTGGAGAGACACCACCAACGCTGCCTCCGCAAGATCCTGCAAATCCATTGGTAGGATAGACGCACCAACGTCAGTGTTCTTGCTCAGGCCAACATCCCCAGCATCAAAGCACTGACCACGCTCAATCAGCTCCGATGGACGGGTCACATTGTCCGCATGCCCGATACGAGACTCCCAAAACAAGCGCTCTATTCGGAGCTCCGGCACGGCAAGAGAGCCCCAGGTGGGCAGAGGAAACACTTCAAAGACATCCTCAAAACCTCCTTGAAAAAGTGTAACATCCCCACCAACACCTGGGAATCCCTGGCCCAAGACTGCACAAAGTGGAGGAGAAGCATCCGGGAAGGCGTCGAACACCTCAAGTCTCTTCGCCGGGAGCAAGCGGAAGCCAAGCGCAGGCAGCGCAAGGAGCGCACGTCAACCCAAGCACCCCACCCACCTGCCCCTTCAACCACCATCTGCCCCACCTGTGACAGAGACTGTCGGTCCCACATTGGACTCATCAGTCACCTGCAAACTCATTTTTAATGTGGAAGCAAGTCATCCTCGGTTCCGAGGGACTGCCTAAGGGGATGAGTGTACCTCCAGCAACACTCAAGAAGCTTGACACCATCCAGGACAAAGCAGCCCGCTTGATTCGAACCCCATCCACCACATTAAACATTCACTCCCTCCATGGCTGCAGTGTGTACCATCTACAAGATGCACTGCAGCAACTCGCCAAGGCTTCTTCGGCAGCACCTCCCAAACCCACGAACTCTACCACCTAGAAGGACAAGGGCTGCAGGTGTATAGGAACAACATCACCTCCAAGTCACACACCATCCTGACTTAGAAGTGTATCGCCGTTCGTTCGTCTTCGCTGGGTCAAAATCCTGGAACTCCCTCCCTAACAGCACTGTGGGAGTACCTTCACCACACAGGCTGCAGCGGTTACCACCTTCTCAAGGGCAATTAGGGATGGGTAATACATGCTGGCCTTCCCAGTGATGCCCACATCCCAGGAATGATTAAAACATTTTGGCAGCAGTCCCAGCGTGGTAGGGTAAATGGCGTTTTTCACCGTTCCATTGAGATTGTGCCGATTTTCTGCTAAATTTACATTAGGAGATCGGGGAAGGCAGTAACTATTTGTAACACCAAAGTTCTGATTGGTCCCCTTGGAGGACAAGACACACCCATCAGTAAGAAATAGAAGCAGGAATAGGCCACTTGGTCCCTCGAGCCTGCTCCACCATTCAATAAGGTCATGGCTGATCTTGGGCTGAAAGTCACTTCCCTGCCCACTCCCCATAACCCTTCACTCCCTTATTTTGCAAAAATCTGTCTATCTCCACCTTCAATGTATTTAATGACCCAGCCTCCATGGCTCTCTGGGGCAGAGAATCCCTCAGATTTATGACCCTCTGAGAGCAGAAATTCCTCCTCATCTCAGTTTTAAAAGGACGACCCTTTATTCTGAAACTATGCCCCCGAGTTCTAGATTTCCCCACGAGGGGAAACATCCTCTCTGCATCTACCATGTTGAGCCCCCTCATTATCTTATATGTTTCAATAAGATCACCCCTCATTCTTCTAAATTCAAATGAGTATAGGCCCCACCTGCTCAAACTTTCTTCATAAGTCAACCCGCTCATCTCTGGAATTAACCTAGTGAATCGTCTCTGAACTGCCTCCAATGCAAGTATATCCTTCCTTAAATAAAGAGACCAAAACTGTAACCAGTACTCAAGGTGTGGTCTCACCAATACCCTGTACAGTTGTAGCAGGACTTCCCTGCTTTTGTACTCCAACCCCCTTGCAATAAAGGCCAACATTCCATTTGCCTTTTTGATTACTTGCTGTACCTGCAGGCTAACTTTTTGTGTTTCATGCACAAGGACCCCCAGGTACCTCTGAACTGTAGCATTTTGTAATCTCTCTCCATTTAAATAATAATTTGCTTTGTTATTTTCCCTGTCAAAGTGGATAACCTTGCACTTTCCCACATTATGCTCCATCTGCCAAATGTTTGCCCACTCACTTAGCCTGTCTATATCCCTTTGCAGGTTCTTTGAGTCCTCTGCACAACTTGCTTTCCCACCCATCTTTGTATCATCCGCAAACTTGGCTACATTACACTCGCTCCCTTCATCCAAGTCATTAATGTAGATTGTAAATAGTTGAGGCCCCAGCACCGATCCATGTGGCACCCCACTAGTTACTGTTTGCCAACCGGAAAATGATCCATTTATCCCGACTCTCTGTTTTTTGTTAGTTAGCCAATTCTCTATCCATGCTGATATATTACCCCCAACTCCGTGAGTTCTTATCTTATGCAGTAACCGTTTATGTGGCACCTTATCGAATGCCTTCTGGAAATCCAAAGACACCACATCCACTGGCTCCCCCTTATCCACCCTGCTCGTTACATCCTCAAAGAACTCCAGCAAATTTGTTAAACAGGATTTGTGTAATGTATGTACCTTTAAGGGGGGAACTACCTTTTACAGCTCATGTATACTGTAGTACCGGCAGTGACCACACCTGTATATAACGCTGAGTAGTAATCTGTACAGATCAGTTGCAGTGTGAGCCACGTTGAGTAAACACCTATTGTGCCGTTCTCCGCAGTCTGTGTTTTCTTATACACAGACGTAACATTGGTGATGAGGCAGGTTCGAACCTACCTGCAACTCTGCATCACCTCCCGGGGATTCGTTCCTGGAGATCAGTGGATTGGAGGTCAAGGCCAGAGACTTGGGCGTCGACCACGGGAAACCACCCAGTCATCCAGCAGAGACTCGAGAATTGCGGGGGAGGCTGTCGAAAGCCAGGCTTGGCTCTCCAGTTGAGGTGGTCCAGCAAAACGGGCTGGCAACAGGTAGTGCGCAGACCGTTCCCGGACAGCGGCGGGCTAGAGCCCGACCGAGCGGCACAGCAAAGGGCCGAGCAGCGTCGATGGGGTAGAGAGAGAGCGGGTAGAGCGCACAGGGCACAGCCGGTGTTCAGGGGCCGAGCAGCGTCGGAGAGAGGGAGGTGCGCAGACCCTTCCCGGACAGCGGCGGGCTAGAGCGCGATGGAGCGGCACAACAAAGGGCCGAGCAGCGTCGATGGGGTAGAGAGAGAGAGGGCAGAGCACACAGGGCACAGCCGGTGTTCAGGGGCCGAGCAGCGTCGGAGAGAGGGAGAGAGAGAGACGCGCAGAAGCCATTACCACGAGGGCCGCCGAGAGCGGCGTTGGCAGCAGCACAGGAGAAGCGCGCGAAACCTACAGGGTGCCGCCATTGCCATGAGAACCGCAGGGAGCAGGGTCGGCAGCAGCGGGGGAAGAAGGAAAGCGTGGGAGACGCCATTTTAAGCCATTGGGAGATGCCATTTTAAACCACACCCAAATTGCCGAAGAGTGGCAGTACCACCGCATTTGACAATGAAGTCGAAGATTGGACTACATATGTCGAACGAATAGAGGTGTACTGCAAGGCAAATGGGATGTCAGGTGACAAGAAAGCGTCGGTATTGTTAAATTTAATGGGTGCAAAGACGTATGGTTTATTACGAAATCTAGTAACCCCAACGAAGCCAATGGAAGAGTTTTGAAGACATAGTAATGATACTAAAGGAACTTTTAAACCCCACACCGCTGCTGATAGCAGAAGGATTCAAGTTTCACAAACGGAACCAGCATAAGGATGAAAGCAATGCTGATTATTTAACGGAACTGCGCAAACTATCGAAACACTGCCAGTTTGGAGCGGGACTGACAGATGCCTTAAGGGACAAGTTTGTGTGTGGGCTTCAAAGTGAAGGAACCCAGAAACGGCTTTTATCTGAAAAGGACCTTACGCTAGAAAAGGCTTTCAGCATTGCGGTATCATATGAAGCAGCAGCACGGGGCGTTGCAGAGATACAACAGAGACCGCAAGAATATGGCACAAACGAAAAGTCATATGGAACAGAGAAGTGCTATCGTTGCGGCAGAACAACAAACGAACAGAATGATTGCTGGTTCAAACACAAAGTGTGCAGACAGTGTGGAAAAGTAGGACACATAGCACGAGTCTGCAGGTCAGGAAAGAAACCCAGCAATAAGAAACCTACCAAAGAAAAGTACAAGAAGGTACATAAAATGACGGAGAATAGTTCAGATGAACAAAAGAGTGATAACGACTCCGAAAGCAGGGAAATGAGTTGTCTGAAACTACATAATGTGATCGCAATGGAGGGTCACCGAACCATTTGGGTCACTCTCAAGATAGCAGGAGTCCAGGTAAAGATGGAATTGGACACAGGATCAGCTCTAACAGCCATAAACCGATGGGACTATGAGCGGCTATTCTCACACATACCCTTGAGAGACACAAAAATTATTTTGAAGACGTACACGGGGCAAAAAGTCTATCTCAAAGGAAAAATAAGGGTGACCGTTATATATAACGGTAAGGAAACACCAAAACTAGACCTGTATGTATTGCAAGATGGAGGACCACCATTACTGGGACATGAATGGACCCGGAAAATAAAACTGGATTGGCATTCCATACAGGCACTGACTGTGGCTGACAAAAAGGATGACAACGTCACACCTGGGCGACTGTCAAAGATCCTAACTGATGCGAAAGAAGTGTTCCAGCAAGGATTCTGCACACTTAAAGGCATGAAAGCGACAATTAAAATTGAAGAAAACGCAAGCCCAAAATTCTTTAAGGCCAGACCGGTACCTTATGCGATCCGCCCAGCCGTCGAAGCAGAGCTGGAGAGTCTGGAACGTTCAGGTGTACTGTCCAAGGTAGACTGGAGTGAGTGGGCTACACCCATCATCCCTGTGATGAAAAAGTCGTTGAGCAGCACGCCTGGGGAACAAAAGAAGGTTCGCATCTGTGGGGTCTTTAAGGTAACAGTGAACCCGGTCCTTCACACCGTACAATATCCACTTCCGCGGATTGAAGATATTTTCGCCTCGCTATCTGAAGGGAAACGCTTCACTAAGATTGATCTGGCCCAGGCGTATCTGCAAATGGAGGTAGAAGAAGCATCAAAAAAATACCTCACAATCAACACCCATAAAGGTCTCTACCAATACAACCGGCTGGTATTCGGGGTAGCATCAGCTCCGGCTATTTGACAGAGGGACCCAGTGTTATTTGGACGACATTTTGGTCACGGGCGAAAGTGAAAGTGATCACCTTGCCAACCTGGAGCAGGTGCTCACTAGATTGCAGGAATATGGGCTCCGAGCTAACCGCCCCAAATGCGAGTTTTTTAGAAAACAAATCTCGTATTGTGGCCATGTTATCGATAAAGAGGGGTTACATAAGTCCCCAGATAAGATTGAGGCAGTAGTCAAGGCTCCAGCACCGGAAAATGTGTCACAACTGAGGTCGTTCCTCGGGCTGGTAAACTACTACCATAAGTTCTTGCCAAATTTGTTTACAATACTACACCCACTGAACACCCTACTGCAAACTGGGGTGCCATGGAAGTGGAGTGACGAATGTAGATGAGCTTTCCAGAAGAGCAAAACACTAATCACATCGAAAGAGGTATTGGCCCATTACAACCCAGCATTACCAATTCGGTTGGCATGTGATGCATCACCCTACGGCATTGGAGCGGTGCTGTCGCACAAATTCTCGGACGGCTCAGAGAGGCCAATAGCCTTTGCGTCACGATCACTAACCTCAGCCGAGCGTAACTACGCCCAGATTGACAGGGAGGTCCTCAGCCTAGTGTGGGGAGTGAATAAGTTCAATCACTATCTGCACGGGCAGAAATTCACCTTGCTGACTGATCACCAGCCTCTTGTCTCCATTTTTAATCCGAAGAAGGGCGTTCCGGTGATGACTGCGCAACGACTACAAAGATGGTCACTTTTTCTAGGGGCGCACCACTATGAGTTTGAATATAAGGGCACGAAACAGCATGGAAGTGCTGATGGGCTATCACGCCTGCCACTGCCTACTGCGGAGGAAGCACCAGCATTGGATCCTGTCGAAATATTCCATTCGACTATAGTTGAATACCTACTGGTAACTAATGCTTGTATCGAAAAGTAAACCCGAAATGACCCGACACTGTCTCGGGTATATGATTTGACGGTGAAGGGATGGCCAGCACATGGCGACTCACTGTTGCCAGCATTCTCAACAAGGAGCGAACAGCTGTCAGTGTGCCGGGGGACCTTGATGTGTGGATCCCGAGTGGTAATTCCACCCAAGTTAAGGGATAGAGTGCTCAATGAGCTTCATGAGGGTCATCTGGGAGGGGTAAAAATGAAGAGCCTAGCCAGGGCTTATGTGTGGTGGCCGGGAATCGATAAACAAATCTAGGACCTGAGCAAGAGCTGCTCAGGATGCCAGAAATTCCAAAATGCACCACCACAGGCCCCTCTACACCCATGGGAGTGGCCCTCATCTCCATGGCAACGGGTGCACATTGATTTTGCTGGTCCATTCATTGACTCAATGTTTTTAATAGCCGTGGATGCGCACTCGAAATGGCCTGAGGTCATCAAAATGTCCTCCACCACCACGGAGAAATCTATTGCAGTCCTACGGACCATTTTTGCCAGGAATGGCTTGCCAGAACAGATTTGCTCCAACAACGGACCACAGTTTGTGTCCGAAGAGTTCCGGAGGTTCTTGAAAAAGAATAGGGTAAGGCATTACACATCCGCCCCATATCATCCAGCCACAAATGGATTGGCTGAGAGGTTCGTACAAAACTTTAAGAAGGCAATAAAGGCTATGTACAAATGACAACATTCCTCTGCAGCACAAGGTGGACAATTTCCTGTTCGCCTACCAGAATGCGACACATGCAGTCACCAACCAGGCCCCAGCCGTGATGTTCTTTAACCGAAGGTTAAGATCTCGCCTGGATTTGCTCAGACCAAACGTACGAAGAGATGTTGAGAGTAAGCAATTCCAGCACATCCATGAGAAGCCAACAAGGAGCTTCAATGTAGGGCAATCTGTCTTGGCCCACGACTACCGAACAGAAAAATGGCAGCCAGGAACGATATGCACATGACAGGGCCCACTAATGTACACAGTGGACGTTGGGGAGTGCATCGTGAGACGCCATGCTGACCAGATCCTAGAGTCACAGGAACAAGTCAACCCCATGCCTTGCCCATACATACCTGGTGATGAACCTAACGTACAGGTCGCATCTACCCCAGAAACAGTAGCATTGGAAGCTGATGAACCAACCGACGACAGGGGGCCAGAATCGCCTCCGCACCAAGAGCAAGACACTCGGGAAAGGCGCTATCCAGAAAGGATCAGGAAGCCTCCCCAAAGACTGAATTTATAAATAGACTATTTGCAGCTAATGTTGCATGTTAAAAGTGTTAATTGTAATTAGTTTGATACTTAATTGTTAAATGAGTGTTATGGTACTGTTAGTCTAAAAGGGGAGGAATTGTAATATATGTACCTTTAAGGGGGGAACTACCTTTTACAGCTCATGTATACTGTAGTACCGGCAGTGACCACACCTCTATATAACGCTGAGTAGTAATCTGTACAGACCAGTTGCAGTGTGAGCCACGTTGAGTAAACACCCATTGTACCGTTCTCCGCAGTCTGTGTCTTCTTATACACGGACGTAACAATTTCCCTTTCATAAAACCATGCTGACTCTGCTTAACTGCATTATGATTTTCCAAATTCCCTGCTACTGCTTCCTTAATGAAGGACTCCAGCATTTTCCCAAAACAGATGTTAGGCTAACTGGTCTATAGTTTACTGCTTTCTCTCTCCCTCCTTTCTTAAATAGGGGTGTTACATTTGCGGTTTTCCAATCCGCTGGGACCTATCCAGGGTCCAGAGAATTTTGGTATATTGCAACCAATGTATTCACTATCTCTGCAGCCACTTCTTTTAAGACCCTGGAATGCAGGCCATCTGGTCCAGGGGACTTCTCGTCTTTTAGTACCATTATTTTACTAATACTATTTCCTTAGTGATAGTGATTGTCTTTAAATCCCCCTCCCTGTGGCCCCTTGATTATCCATTATTGGGATATTGTTCGTGTCCTCTACCATGAAGACTGATGCAAAATATTTGTTCAGATTCTCTGCCATTTCCCCGTTCCCCATTATTAATTCCCCATCCTCATCCTCTAAGGGACCACCATTTACTTTAGCTATTCTCTTCCTTTTCATATGCCTGTAGATGCTCTTACTTTCTGTTTTAATATTTCTTGCCAGTTTACTCTCGTAATTCAACTTTTCTCTTTTTATTATTGTATTAGTCATCCTTTGCTGGTTTTTAAAAATTTCCCAATCCTCTGTCCTCCCACCAATCTTGGCAACATTGTATGCCTTCGTTTCCAATTTGATACCATCCTTTACTTCCTTAGTTAGCCATGGATAGTGCTCCCTTCTCTTAAATTCTTTCTTTCTCACTGGAATATATTTTTATTGAGAGTTATGAACAACTGCTACTGCATTTCAACTGTCTTACCTTTTAATTTATATTTCCAGCCCACTTTAGCCAGTTCTGCCCTCATGCCATTGTAATTGTTTTTTTTTAAGATCAGGACACTGGTTTGAGATATAACTTTCTCACCCTCCAACTGAACTTGAAATTCAACCATGTTATGATCACTCATTCCTAGAGGATCCTTTACTATGTGATCTTTTATTAATTCTGTCTCATTACACAGTACCAGATCCAAAATAGCCTGCTCCCTGGTTGGTTCCATTACATACGGTTCTAGGAAACCATCCCGGGTACACTCTATGAACTCTTCCTCAAGGTTAGCAGCCAATTTGATTTGTCCAATCAATATGGAGATTAAGATCACCCATGATTATTACCGTAGCTTTTTTACTGGCCTCCATTATTTGTTGATTTATACTCTGTCCAACAGTATTGCTACTGTTCGGGGACCTGTAGACTATGCCCACCAGAGACTTTTTCCCCTTATTATTTTTTATCTCCACCCAGACCGATTCTACATCTTGATCCCCTGAGCCAATATCACTTCTCACCACTGCACTGATCCCATTCTTTACCAACAAAGCCACCCCACCTCCCTTTCCTTTCTGTCTATCCTTCCGAATTGTCAAATACCCTGGAATATTCAGTTTTCAGCCCTGGTCACCTTGCAACCACGTCTCTGTAATGGTGATCAGATCATATCCATTTGTATCTATTTGTGCCATCAACTCATCTATCTTGTTGCGAATGCTACGTGCATTCAGATATAGAGCTTTTAACTTTGTCTTTTTACCATTTCTCCTTGTTTTGGAATGTGTAATTAGACCCTGCCTGCCTGAGTAATTAATATCTTTGCAATGTTTAATCTGATCATTAATTGACAGCCAGCTCCAGAGCTCACAGTGCTGCTTTCAGAGAACAGACAGGGCTCACCCTCCTGGGCTAAGAGCACTTACACTGCCGAGTTCAGATAGGAAGGGGCAAGGCTATTTTAACAGGAGGATGAACATTTTAAAATCAAGGTGTTGGTGGACAATGTTACCCCTAACTATTTTTGGGGGTGCACAGTCCCTTTAACGTGCTGTGTGGGACCTCGCAGCTTCGCGAGCACAGGGGTGCTGGGTGATTGGGACTTGCTGCGTGTTAGGATACAGGCAGCAGAATTTTGGATGAGCTCCAGTTGATTGAGGGTGGAAGATGGGCGGCCAGGAGAACATTGGAACAGTCGGGTCAAGGAAATAACACATAAATGTAATGTTGTACATGTTGTAGGACCATCAGAAAATAAACTCTCATTTTTTTTAATTCATTTATTTATTGCCCATCCCTGGATGCCCTTGAGAGGGTATTAGTAAGCTGCCTTCTTGAACCGCTGCAGTCTGGGGCGGGTGAGGGGGAGGAGAGGGAGAACATGGTGCAGGTGTAAAGTGGGATGTGGGGTGGAAGAACGTGATCCAGACCTAACAGAGGGCGAGAGAACGTGATCTATCATCCCATCTGAATCATATTTTTGCTCTCATCTCCCCCCTTTAGACCTGGATCACGTTCTTCCCCCTCCTCACTGTTCACACCGTGCTCCCCCCCCCCCCCGCAACAACTTCCTATCCTCTTGCCAAGCTCCTGACCTTCTTCCCGCCCCCGAGCTCCTGACGTTCTCATCTCTCTCAGAGCACCTCTCCCCCCTTCAATCCTATCTCCCTCTTTCAATCCCTTCTCTTCTCCTCCCCCCCATCGTGATCCCTTCTCCTCCATCCCCCCTTCAATCCCCTCCCCTCTCCCTCCCACGCATCCGATCCCCTGACTTTCTCCGCATGGATCCGAGTGAACTGTGGCAGTGCAGACCACAGCCGCCCCACCGTTTGGTACTGTTCATGCGTGACCGGATCGAGTGCGCATGCGGGCGCACATGCACAGAGAGAGTCAAAAACGCGTTGCAAATAATCACTCTGATCAGGGAACCACTGTGGAAATTCTACCCAGCCTCAATCTTAAAAAGGAATATGGGCCATCCTAGTCTAATGGGCCTGGGGTGGCAGATTTGGCCTTCGGTGTATCCGTGTGAGTTGTGACATTCCACAAACTGGCTCGTCTGGATTTAATACACATCTTCAATGTCTGCAGTCCTTGCTTTTAAAAAAAAAAATTGCAACGTCCCTTTGTTTTAAAACACAACATTTAAACCTGACTCAATTGCAAATCTTTTTTGTGAAGAGAGGAAACAAGATGACAAATGCTAAACCGTGAGACTATTGCATTCAGGACACAGCCTCGTATCTTCTCTTCTTTTTTTAAATGGTTACCTTGTTGGAGTCGCTAGAAATCAACAGGCTCTGAGACTTTTGTTGCAGCAAAGGCAAACGCGTGTTACTTTATTCACTGTCCATGAGGACTGAGGGTCTCAGCCTCGTTGCAGGGCTATGACGTCATCACGCTACCTACGCTCTTAAAGGGACCCTGTCCCGATAACCCAGCCAAGTACGTACATATAACAACATTGGCTATACATAGTGAATTGTGTTATTGTCCCTATGTGGTCTCTGCCACATACATCCCCCCAGAATTCACTAGCACTGGCAATGTCAGTCATTGGGGGGGCCGGATCACACGGTCAGAATGGCTCCACAATTCCTGGGCGGGGACCGGGGGTTCGTCGGAGGGACCCCGGGCGCTCGGTGGTGGACTGAGGGTGTGGAAACCGGAGGTCAGCCCCGTTTCGGGGGCTGTGCCAACTCAACAGGTTGGTCCAGATCCAGGTGGGCCGGCTTGAGACGGTCCACGGAAATGCAGTCCGGCTTACCGCCGACATCCACTATGAAGGTCTTGTCCCTGGTTTCCAGGACGCACAATGGTCCATTGTAGGGTGGCTGAAGAGGTCCTCGGTGGGCGTGGTGGTGGACGAAAACGTACTCCGCCACATGAAGGTCGAGCGGAACGTGGGACTGCGGGAGGCCATGCTGTGACGTGGGCACCGGCGCGAAAACCTTGGCGTTGTCCAGAACATCGGACCGCTGACGGGCTGCGGACCAAGGTTCAGTTGCGTTGGGGACGAAATCCCCGGGAACCCGCAGTGGCTGTCCATAGACGAGCTCGGCAACGAGGACTGGAGGTCCTCCTTGGGGGCGGTCCTGAGTCCCAGCATGATCCACGGGAGTCTGTCGATCCAAATGTCATCCCGGAGGCTGGCCCGGAGCTCGGCCTTCATGGAGCGATGAAGCCTGAGGGTGGTATGCTGTGGTGCAGTGGAGTCTCAACCCGAGGCCTCGGGCGACAGCGTTCCAGAGCTCCGACGTGAACTGGGGCCCCCGGTCGGGGGAAATGTCAGATGGGGCGCTGAACTGGGTGACCCAAGTGCTGATGAACGCCCGAGCCACATCGGCGGACGTCGTTGAAGACAGCGGGACGGCTTCCGCCCATCGGGTGGTTCTGTCGACCATTGTGAGGAGGTGGGTGAACCCGCGGGAGGGTGGAAGGGGCCCCACCAGGTCCACGTTAACATGGTCGAACCGCCTCTCAGGCACCGCGACAGGCGCCAACGGGGCCTTAGTATGGCGATGCACTTTCGAGCGTTGGCATACCACGCAGGTGCTGGCCCAGTCGTGAACGTCCTTCCTGAGCCCGTGCCAGATGAACTTAGCCGCCACCAGCTTCTGTGACGGCTTCCTGCCCGGGTGGGAAAGATTATGGTTGGCGTCGAAAACTTGCCGTCTCCACCCGTCAGGCACGACGGGACGTGGCTGCCCAATGGAGTGTGGTGGCGACGTCTGCTAGTTGAAGGCCCGTGATCGCCGTCCTGTAGGCCTGGACGTCCGGGTCGGAGGCCTGGTCGGCCGCCATGCGGGTGTAGTCGATTCCGAGGTGTACGGCGCTGGCGACGGCTCGGGAGAGACAGTTGGCGCCGGGGTTGTCTTTCCCAGCCACATGCTGGATGTCCGTTGTAAACTCTGAGATGAAGGCCAGCTGGTGTTGCTGATGGGCCGACCACGGCTCGGAAGCTTTGGACCTGGCGAAGGTCAACAGTTTGTGGTCCACGAACGCTGTGAACGGGCGAGCCTCCAGTCGGAAACGGAAGTGTCGGATGGCGAGGTAGAGGCCGAGAAGTTCGCGATCGAAGGTGCTGTACTTCCGCTCGTTGGGGCGGAGCTGCCGACTGTAGAAGGCGAGAGGCTGCCAGGTGCCATTGACCCACTATTCGTGGACGGCGCCGACCGCATTGTCCGAGGCATCGGTGGTGAGAGCGATCAGTGCATCAGGTAACGGATGCGCCAGCATGGTCGCATTAGCCAGGGCCCTTTTTGTGTCCACGAAAGAATTGGCCATCTCCT
This sequence comes from Somniosus microcephalus, assembly GCF_052327205.1. Classification (NCBI taxonomy): domain Eukaryota; kingdom Metazoa; phylum Chordata; class Chondrichthyes; order Squaliformes; family Somniosidae; genus Somniosus; species Somniosus microcephalus. Next base: position 317,303,317 of record NC_140987.1, read on the forward strand.
CGGACCAGTCAATGGCGAGTTTGTCGGGCTTGCCTTTGAGGGCCTCGTAAAGGGGCCGCATAAGCTGGGCTGCTCGGGGGACGAAGCGATGGTAAAAGTTCACCATGCCCAAAAACTCCTGCAGGGCCTTCACGGTGATGCGATGCCTGAGAAAGTTGATTGAGGACAGCCCGAACTGACACTTGGCCGGGTTGACGATTAGGCCGTGCTGGCTGAGGCGTTGGAAGAGAGTCCAAAGGTGCGACACATGCTCCGCCCTGGAGGCGCTGGCGATGAGGATGTAGTCCAGGTATATGAACAGGAATGTCAGGTCCCGTAACACGGTGTCCATTAGGCGTTGAAAAGCCTGGGCGGCGTTTTTGAGGCCGAATGGCATGCGGTGGAATTCAAACAGCCCGAACGGGGTGATCGCCGCGGTTATCGGGACGTCCTGCGGTCGGACAGGGACCTGGTGGTAACCCCGGACGAGGTCCACTTTCGAGAATACCACTTTCCCGGCCAGGTGGGCGGAAAAGTCCTGGATGTGTGGAATCGGGTAGCGGTTGGGAGTCGTAGCGTCGTTGAGGCGCCGATAATCGCCGCACGGGCGCCACCCGCCACCTGGTTTTGGAGCGATGTGGAGGGGCGAGGCCCACGGACTGTTTGACCAGCGGATGATGCCGAGGCGCTCCATGGTGTCGAACTCGGCTTTAGCGATGGCGAGTTTCCCCGGGTCGAGATGCCAAGCGCGGGCGTAGATGGGCGGACCGGTGGTCAAGATGTGGTGTTCTACCCTGTGTTTGGTGGTGGCGGATGAGAACGTGGGCTTCGTGAGCTCCGGGAACTCGGCAAGGAGGCGGGAAAACTCGTCGGAGGCCGAGAGTGCGCTGGACATCTTCGTTGTGCTGGACCCACTGAGGGAACACGGGAGCGAGCTGCAAGTCTCAGCGTTGATGAGACGTCGGTTCTTGACTTCCACCAAAAGGACATTGGCACAGAGGAAGCCAGCGCTGAGAAGGGGGGTGGACACTTTTGCCGTGACAAAGTCCCAGGTGAACCGCTGCCCACCAAAACAAAGCGCCACGCTCCGTTTCCCGAAGGTGCAGATGGAACTGCCATTGGCGGCTTCGAGGATGGGGCCGTGGTTCCCCCCTTGCATGTCTATGGTTGACCCGTGTCGCAAAGAAAACGACGTCCGGAGTCGGTGTCCGTAATAAATAACAAACTGCCTGAACGGCCAACAGCCATAGCAGCCGACGAGTGGTCTTTCATTTGTTTCGATGTGGGAAAACTGCACGGGGGCCGGCACTTCCTGGCTTCGGGGCCGAACTGCGCGTGGTAGAAACAGAGGCTTGGGGGCTGCCGCCGTTGGACTGTATCGGTGGGGGCAGGGCTCCGCGTGGCCGTGCAGTACTGTTGCCCGGCGAAGAAAAATTTGTCGGCCTCCTTGGCCCGGTCGCGGAAATTGGTAATGGAAGAGTTGGCTAAAGCCGACCGTACCTGGCCTGGCAGCAGTTGAAGGAACAGTTCCTTGAAGAGGAAGCACGGCCTGTGTATGCCCAGGAGGGCCAGCATGTGGTCCATCAGCTCCGAGGGCTTGGAATCGCCAAGCCCGGGTAGAGAGAGAAGCCAACGTGCGCGCTCAGCTTCGGTGAGTCCAAAAGTTTCTAAGAGGTGCGTTTTCAGCGTTTCGAATTTGTTGAGCTCTGGGGGGTTCTCGAGCAGGCTCACGACTCTGGCTGCGGTGGAGCTGCCGAGAGCAGAGACGACGTAGTAGTACCTCGTGTCATCCGCGGTGATGTCCCGGAGTGCAAATTGAGCCTCGGCCTGGGCGAACCAAGCGACAGCCTGTCGTTCCCAAAACTCGGGTAATTTGACGGAAATGGCGTTCATCGCCATTTCGGATGCGGTCTTTGGAATCGTCCAAAAGAGCAGCGGGGTCACCAATGTTGGAGTCGCTAGAAATCAACAGGCTCTGAGACTTTTGTTGCAGCAAAGGCAAACATGTGTTACTTTATTCACTCTCCATGAGGACTGAGGTTCTCAGCCTCTTTGCAGGGCTATGACGTCATCACGCTACCCACGCATGACGTCATCACGCTACCGACGCTCTTAAAGGGACCCTGCCCCGATAACCCAACCAAGTACGTACATATAACAACATTGGCTATACATAGTGAATTGTGTTTAGGTACATATAACCACATTGGCTATACATTGTGAATTGTGTTATTGTCCCTATGTGGTCTCCGCCACAACCTAATAATTTTTTCATAGATTTCTGTGATTCCCAAATGAAATTCCAGCAGGTTGTACGATTTCATACAATATGATTTGATGAGTGGGAGCAGAAAATGGGTCAATCTCAAGACAGCTGTACTAACTGTGTAACATTCTCGGCAGCTGAAGACCCTTTAAAGCACCACAAAAACCTGGAGCTCACAATGTACCTGTGTAATGGCTCAGCAGTCCAGTATCCAATGACCTTGTTTTCCTGCTCTCTTATTCTGTTGGCAGGAATGCAGTGGATTTCCCAGGGATCAGACCATTGAAGTAAGTTTTGGTTGACTCCCACCAGAGCTGAAAGTTTCAATGCTCAACATGTCCAATCACTGCAGAACCACAATCAACAACCCAACAGAATGCTGAGCCTTCTACACAACCAGTAGGGTGTGAGTCTAGTGCTAATATATTCAGTTGGATTGAGAACTGACTGGCAGCACATAGGCAAAAAGTAGTTATAAATGGATTTGGATCTGTTTGGAGACCGGTCACCCGTGGTGGACTCGCAGGGATCAGTGTTGGGACCGTTGTTCATTACTATTAATGATCTGCATATAGATGGTAGGGGCACGATCTGCAAATTTGCAGTTGATATCAAGTTCTGTGTGAGTATTAGGGCTGTAGATGATGCTCGTCTGCTTCAGGCGGTTCTTAATGTGTTGGGCAATTGGGCTCATGACTGGCAAATGATGTATAACTTAGATGCGTGTAGTATGTGGGCAGGGAAAATGCTCAACATTCATACACCCTTCAGGGAAAGGCACTAAATATGGTGGAGATAGAAAGAGATTTGGACATTCTAGTGCATACACCCTTAAAGGTACATGAGCAATGCTGTGAAATGATAGCTAGAGCAAATAGGCTGTTGGGGTGTATCCATAGGACAATTGAGTATAAGATGAGGCATACTGTTTTAAGAACATAAGAATTAGGAGCAGGAGTCGGCCATATGGCCCCTCGAGCCTGCTCCACCATTCAATAAGATCATGGCTGATCTTCTACCTCAATTCCACTTTCCTGCACTATCCCCATATCCTTTGATTCGCTTAATATCCAAAAATCTATCGATCTCTGTCTTGAATATACTCAACGGCTGAGCCTCCACAGCCTTCTGGGGCAGAGAATTCCAAAGATTCACCACCCATTGAGTGAAGACATTTCTCCTCATCTCAGTCCTAAATGGACAATCCCTTATTCTGAGACTGTGGCCTCTGGTTCTAGACTCCCCAGCCATGGGAAACATCCTCCCTGCATCTACCCTATAAGGGTTTTGTATGTTTCAATGAGATCACCTCTCATTCTTCTAAACTCTGGAGGATATAGGCCTAGTCTACTCAATCTCTCCTCATAGGACAATCCCCCATCCTAGGAATCATTCTGGTGAACTCCCACTATGGCAAGTATATCCTTCATTAGGTAAGGAGACCAAAACTGTACACAATACTGCAGGTGTGGTCGTGCCAGGGCCCTATATAATTGCAGTAAGATGTCTTTACTCTAATACTCAAATCCTCTTGTAAAAAAGGTCAACATGTGGCGGAGCCACCAAAGGACTCAGAGCAGTTGTACATAATTCCTTTAACAGCAATGAAGTTACAGCCTGTGTCTGTACCTTTAATTACACTGTTTAACTGTACTATGTCTAGTTACCTTTACAGCGCAGTTTCAATGTGATGACATCATGCCATTCGTCATGTGATCCCCCAATGGCAGGAAGAATGTGATGACATCATGACATCAGCCATCGGACCAGCCGAGCAGTCCTCGTGGAGCCTTCAAAGAGAGCAGACCTGTATTCGATGTATTCCAGCAGATTCTAGTTAAAACCTGTTTTGTTCCATTAAAGTTCATTGTTTTGATTGCCTGAGTCAAATTCAGTCTTTTCGTTAGGAACCTCCATTCCTACATTGGTGACCCTGACTTCTACGAACAGTTTTCGTGGAAGATTCATCATGGAAACGAACGCCGTGTCCCTGAAACTGCCACAATTCTGGGAGCAACAACCAGCCGCGTGGTTTATCCAGGCTGAAGCTCAATTTGCCATCCGGAACATCGTCGCGGATTCGACCCATTACTACTATGTTGTCTCCGCCCTTGACAGCGCCACAGCCTCGTGGATCGTCAGCCTCCTCGGTAGCCCACTGGATGACGGCAAGTACGATACTTTAAAGGCGCGGTTGCTGCAGGTCTTTGGCCTCTCAAAGTCGGAGTGCACTCGCAGAATTCTCGCTATGCCCAGCCTCGGGGACTCCAAACCGTCCGAGCTCATGAGCCAAATGCTCACGCTCTTAGCTGCAGAACCGGAATGCTTCCTTTTTAGGGAGTTGTTCCTCTGCCAGCTTCCAGAACCAGTGCAAGCTGCCTTAGCCAGTTCTGCAATCACAGACTGTGCTGAACTCGCGGCAGAAGCAGATAAGATTTTCACAGTAACCCAGAAGTGCTGCGCGGCCACGAGGCGCCCAGCCCCCACAGACGCGACCCCAGCTCCTCCGGCGGCGGGCTGGTGCTTCTACCATGCCCGTTTTGGCGCGAAAGCCAGAGGCTGCCGTCCTCCCTGCAGTTTTTCGCCCCAAAAAAACCCAACAAAGCTCCCGCAGCGTTTTTCGCGAAGGAGGACCGGGTCTAAAGGGCGCACCGCGACTGCGATGTCCATCGGATCTTCAGGGAAGCTTCTTTACATCACAGACTCCCTATCGGGTCGCCGTTTCCTTTGTGACACTGAGGAAGTGTACTTTTATATTACAAAATGGCTTCACAAGGTAGAGAATAGAAAACACAAAATGGCTTCCATAGATTAGTAATTGCTAGTTCTGCTGAAAAAGCAGAACTCTCCAATTAACAAAATGACCTCAACTGTTAATTAGAACAAAGACCTTCAAAGGTACATACTGTAAGCCTCCCTATCTCTTTCTCATAGCTAGATGAAGAGAGTCCTTGAGTCATGTATAAACCAGGATAGGGAGTCAAAGAAGAACAGAACTTATAGATTAGGTAACCCTATCTATAGGCATTCCTTTTTGTTCCAGTCCTTTTTATCCTTGATTACTGTTTGACTAACACTATATTTTTCTTGTTACTAATTATGATCTCAGACTTCGATCATGTGATTCTGAAGGCTTGCTTTAACGATAAATATGTTACCTTTTGCCTATGATCTTAGAAGTGGTCAGCGTAGCCATTGTCTACATGTCCGCTTCCCTTGTATACAAGAACTAATAAAGTCTTCCTTTGACGATACTTTGTGTTTAAAGAGTCTTACTCGGAAGTCGAGACTTCGACAGTCTTACTTGGAGGTTCCACCGAGATCGCTTGCTGCCTTTCGGTAAGTCACGGACAAAGACATTGTGAATTTCTAATGACAGATCCTGAATGGCCACAGTGATGTTTTATCACATAATAAGGATTTCTCATTAGATACTGAATTGGTGTAGTCTGTTTCTTCCAAAGGGAGTACTGCGATCAAGTTAAGACTCGTGTTTTAGATTTGAGTTGAATCCTGTAACTTTTGCTTCTTTTATTTTAACGTTAAAAGGAGGAGGATACTAACGGCTCAGGTCTCAAAACTATCGGGCAAAGGAGACAAGGGAAAAGTCGGCAGGGTTGCGTCCCGGACTACTAAAGGTACCAGGTTGTGAAAGAGAGCGCTAAAAGTTAAAACTGCAGTATCAAGTGTGGGTCCCTTGAGCCGGGGTTAAAGTTCCGCAGTAGAAAGTATCATTTAAGGATTGTCACTGTGTTTTAAAGACCTGTATTACCAGGCTCAGGATTATTCTCCATTGAGATACCTTCTACAAGGGTTCAAGCCCCTCGCATTAAAGCATAAGGATTTTATATGAACATAGAGGTTGAGAATTATCACAACCATTGTTTTCCGTTTTGTTTGTTGATTGTTGACAACATTAAGACAGAAGACTTTCACATAAAGTATAAGTTAAATGTTAAGGACTCAGCTTGTAGTGGCGTACAACGCAAACTGAGAATTGACTATTTGTTTAGTTTAGAGTATAAGATCAATGTCTGAGCATTTATGTCTGTTTGCCTGTTTGGGCTGTTGCAATACTTGTCATTTCTTTGGTTGTTGTTATTACTTTTTATTGTTCATCACTTATGGTCCTTTGGACAGTCAGTAATAGTCGTAAGGGGGTAAAGGGCGAAACTTGCGATCTAGAAGAAGAGTGCCTAGTATAAATTAAGAACTAAAACTTTACTAAGATGGGAGCTTCACAGAGTAAGAACCCAGAAAAAGGGACTCCCGTTTTTTTACATCTTTAACAACTATGGTCAAATGTCCACAAATGATTTATCTAAATGGTCTAAATGGACCAAGAAAGACAAACACCCGTTCTGAGCTACGGACAATAGTTCATGAGTTGCCGGACCCCTCAGAGGACTTAGAAAAAGCAATTAATGAGCTCAAAAACATCGTTATTTGCCATCAGCCCACTATTGTGGACGTCGACCAGCTACTCAGAGCTTGGTTAAAAGATTCCAAATACCACCTTTTAACAGATGGTCCAGGTAGTTTCAACCGTATTAACGACCATAGAATAAATCAGCACTGGAATCCTGAAACACTACCAAACGATGCATTCTGGAACAACTTATATACAACAATGCATGCTAAATTCCCAAAAAGAACTAATTGGACAAAAATAATTGAGACCACTCAGAAAAAGGACGAAGACGTTGAGGATTATATAGAAAGAATAGAACCAATTATGGGGCAACATTCTGGAATGACCAAAGAAAATGACCAGATCCCTTTAATTAATGCCCTTGTAAATGGTCTCAGAGCAGAACTTAAAGAACCATTGACTTTAGTCTTCCTAGATTGGAGGCATAAAACAACTCCTGAATTAACACAAATTCTGAAAGGAATTCAGGAGAGACATAGAGACCAAAAGAGTAAGGTTTCCCTCTTAATGGAGCAGACAGCTCCCGCAGCTCCGACTGCCCAGACTACCATTTATTATCAGGGCCACTACAGAGGACGAGGCAGAGGATATGATAGAGGCGGATTTAGAGGAAATAGTAGAGGAGGGACTGGCACAGGCCAGTGGAACAGAAGAGGCGCAAACTCTCCGTGTTTTAACTGTGGTCAGATCGGACACTGGAAGTCCGACTGCCCGTTCCCCAAGCAGCAGAATCAAGGATGGGGAGGTGCCCCAAACAATGTAAATACCCAAGCCCAGGTTCACACTCATCCGCAGACAGGTTTTACAACAGGGAATCCTTGGGGAGGTCAAAATACGGAAGGACAATTCAGATCCCCAGGGCAAAATTATTCAGCATGACGCGGAGAAACAGCCCCGAACGTTACCCACATTCTTCAATTACCTTCAGTATCACTAAATTCTAGCGATGAGCCATATTTATCCATAGAAATGCAGGGCAATAGACTCCCTTTTCTCATTGACACAGGAGCCACAACCTCACTATTAACAAAGCAATACGCTAGAGGAACTCCGTGTACTGGAAAGAATGTCACATGTGTAGGACTTTCCGGCGTCTCACAGACTATGACGTGGTCACAACCATTAGAAATACAAGCAGGCAATTTCTCTGGCCAGCATGCCTTTCTTCTATCAGATGAAGCCCCCATGAACCTTTTAAGGAGAGATTTGCTGTGCAAAATGCAGGCAACGATAATTTGTTCAGAAAAAGGACTGCAGGTGCACATCCCTACCGATAGATGTACTATCTGCCCTTTACAAGAATGCTCCTCTCCCATTGTCTACCAGTGGACAAACAAAAACCAAGAATTAAGCCACACATTAATGATGATTGTAGGAGCACTGCAATGTGTCTCAAGCACAGCCTCAGAGTACCAGAAGGATTTGAAATTAGACAGCTGGCACATGAATCTGCATTGCACTGCCTTTTATGAAGGCACGGGAAAAGACACGACTATAAAAGGCAGTTACAAACCCTTTTTTGGGCCATAACTTCCTGTTTTAGCTTATTTTAGTGCTCAATTGGATCCCGTTGCATGCGGCCTGCCTGGATGCCTGCCAATTCTAGCTGTTGCCTATTATGCTGTACAACAAGCTCAAGGTATCACGCTCAATCACCGGACTATTTTATTTGTGCCACATTCAGTTGAGGTGCTATTGACAAAATGCGCCACTCAACATCTGACGTCAGCCCGCAGTAGTAAATACGAGGTTGAGTTATTATCCAACACTAATCTCCTAATTCAAAGGTGTTCGGTCTTGAATCCAGCCATGCTGTTACCCACAGAAGAAGATGGAATTCCACATTGCTGCGAAACGATCACCCAATTGGTGACCAAGCCCCAAACAGATTTATCAGAAACTCCTATTTCCAATAGTGACTTAGCGTACTACGTAGACGGGTCAGCCCTTAGGGATGACAAGGGATCACCTAGGGCTGGATATGCCATATCAGATGATCACTCGATTGTGGAGGCACTCTCACTACCTCAATCCTTTTCAGCGCAACAAGCAGAACTCTTCGCTCTTACAAGAGCTTGCATACTGGCTACTGATCAAACCGTTAATATTTATACCGACTCCAGGTATGCTTTTGGGGTTGCTCATGATTACGGACAGATCTGGTGATAATCTTTAAAGGCTCTAATGTGTCCCACTAAGATTTCGGTTATTAAATGTCAGGCTCATACAGGTAATCAGGATCAGACATCACTGCGTAACGAACGTGCAGACAGAGCTGCTAAGTCAGCAGCTTTGTCTGAGACAGGGCCACAAGTTTCAGCCCTTGTTCTGCGTCAACAAAAATCAGACAATGACCCACCTTCTATTAATGATGTTTTAGCCTTTCAGTCACAGGCTAACTCGGACGAACTGTTAAGTTGGGCAAGGGATTCTTGCTTTAAAACGCCTGAAGGGGTATGGGTTCACCATGACGGCCGCATGGTGGCTCCTAAATCTTTACTCCCATGGATTGCCCGATGCGTTCATGTGTTCACGCATGCAGGCAAAGGGGGGATGGCAGAATATATTAATTAAACATGGTATGCACCAGGAATTTCGGCAATTGCAAATCAATCAGTGAAAGGTGAAGCACATGCCAGGAAATGAATCCAGGTAAAACAGAGAAAGTACAGTCTGCCTCCCACCCGAATCCATCAGGCCCTTTTGTAAATTTACAAATGGATTTTATTGATTTACCTCCATGTCTAGGATTTAAGTATGTATTGGTAATTATAGATATGTTTTCAAGATGGGTCGAAGCCTTTCCATGTAAAAAGAACGATGCTGTAACCTTAGCAAAGTGCTTGTTAAAAGAAATCATACCAGCTTTCAAGCGATAGGGAATTGCACTTCACTGGAACAATTTAAAGGAACTATGTAAAGCTTTGCAGATTAATCAGCATTTTCACTGCAGTCATCATCCGCAATCTTCAGGACTGGTAGAAAGACATAATGGAGTGCTGAAGAATAAACTTTCTAAACTTTGCAATGAAACTGGACTTAAATGGGTCGAACTATTACCCTTAGCATTGATGATAATGCGAGCAGCAACTAACAGGACAAATGGACTGTCGCCACATGAGGTTGTCATGGGACGACCCCTAAGACTGCCATTCTCAACACCATTTACGGTGAAACAAATGGACATTCATAAAATGGACGAAAGTATGCTAAACTATTGCATTGCATTAACTAGATGTATTTCTAGCTTCCACCAACAGGTAAAGGAAGCTCAAACGGAACCAGCAGAAGGAAAGTGCCATAACTTGGAACCTGGAGATGACATCTACGTAAAAGTTTTCAAAAGAAAGAACGGTCTGCAGCCACGCTTTGAAGGACCGTATCAAGTGCTCTTAACAACAAACACAGCCATAAAAGTCAAGGAAAGATCTTCCTGGATACACGCATCCCACTGCAAGAAGGCAATTGAATCTTGAAAGACTTAAACAATGAAGACGTTACTTATATTTTGTATACTAATCGGACTACTGAGTCTAATATGCCAGGGAGGTGGGGAAAGATCCCGAAAGAAATGAGAATTACACGTGAATACTTTTTTGTACATGTCTTATGAATATGCTAAAGCTGGTGGCAAATCTAGTTGTTGGGTCTGTGCCCATATACCTATTCACACCACGGGAGGGATTACGATTGAATAGGATAAAATTTTAATGGCTAGATTGGGAACAACAGGCTAGGAAAAAGAAAGAGGACTCCAGGAGCACTTGAGCTCATGAAGACCCCACAGGTCAGGCATAAACTGTGCGGGTCACCACCATATTTTAGTCCTCCTCTATAAGCTGCTTGTTCCCTATCTCCTTAGAAGGTGTTTAGTCATGCCCAACCTGAAGGCTAACATAAGCTGCAGGACATAGACTGTAACCTGCAGGCTAACATAAGCTGCAGAAAATAGAATAAAACCTGCAGGCTAACATAAGCTGCAGGAGTATAAAGCAGACATTAGCCCAAAATATATCAACAGACAATAAAGGCCCCGGCAATTGAATAGAGCACAGTGAATAAAGTAAAATTCTTAGGATTGGATTGTCCTAGTAAGGACAAAAGGGGGGAATGAGGAAGTGTTCTTTTATATTACAAAATGGCTTCACAAGGTACAGAATAGAAAACACAAAATGGCTTCCATAGATTAGTAATTGCTAGTTCTGCTGAAAAAGCAGAACTCTCCAATTAACAAAATGACCTCAACTGTTAATTAGAACAAAGACCTTCAAAGGTACATAGATACATAGAAGATAGGAGCAGGAGTAGGCCATTCGGCCCTTCGTGCCTGCTCCGCCATTCGATGAGATCATGGCTGATCCTTTAATTCAGTATCCCGTCCCCGCCTTCTCTCCGTAACCCTTAACCCCTTTTGCCCGTAGAAATATATCTAATTCCCTCTTAAATATATTTAATGAGCTGGCGTACACTGCCCTCTGTGGCAATGAGTTCCACAGGTTCACCACTCTCTGAGTGAAGAAATTCCCCCTCATCTCTGTCCTAAATGGTTTAGCCCTTATCCTTAAATTATGTCCTCTAGTTCTGTTCTCACCCGCCAAGGGAAACATTCCTTCTGCATCCAGTCTGTCTAGACCTGTCAGAATTTTATACACTTCTATGAGGTCCCCTCTCAATCTTCTAAACTCCAGTGTGTACATCCCTAAACTACATAGTCTCTCCTCATAGGTCATTCCCGCCATTCCTGGTATCAGCCTGGTGAATCGCCGCTGCACCCCCTCCATGGCAAGAACATCCTTCCTCAGATGAGGCGACCAAAACTGTACACAGTACTCGAGGTGTGGTCTCACCAGTGCCCTGTACAGCTGCAGCAAGGTATCCCTGTTCCTGTATTCTAACCCTTTTGCTATGAAGGCCAGCATACCGTTTGCCTTCTTGACCGCCTGTTGCACCTGCATGCTCGCCTTCAGTGACTGGTGTACAAGAACACCCAGGTCTCTCTGTACTTCCCCCTCTCCCAATCTATTGCCATTTAAATAATAATTTGCCCTCCCGTTCCTGCACCCAAGGTGGATAACTTCGCACTTGTCCACATTATAGTGCATCTGCCATTTATCCGCCCAATCGCCCAGTCTGTCCAAATCGCTCTGGAGCTTCCTGGTCTCTTCCTCTGAGCCCACCCCCCCTCCTAGTTTAGTGTCGTCTGCAAATTTGGAAATGCTGCATCCGACTCCCTGATCCAGGTCATTAATGTAAATTGTGAACAGCTGGGGGCCCAGGACAGATCCCTGTGGTACCCCACTTGTTACTGCCTGCCATTCAGAAAATGAGCCGTTTATTCCAACTCTCTGTTTTCTATCTGACAGCCAGTTCCCTATCCACGCCAAAACTTTCCCCTTTATCCCATGAGCCTCAATTTTCCATGCTAATCTTTTATGTGGGACCTTATCGAAGGCCTTTTGGAAGTCCAGGTACACCACATCTACTGGCTCTCCCCCATCTATTCTACCAGTTACTCCCTCAAAAAATTCCAATAGATTAGTCAAGCACGATTTACCCTTTGTAAATCCATGTTGACTCTGTCCTATCCTGTCCCCATTTGCTAAGTGCTCCGCTATTTCATCCTTAATGATGGACTCCAGCATTTTGCCCACAACTGATGTAAGGCTTACAGGTCTGTAATTACCTGCTTTTTCCCTACCCCCCTTTTTGAATAGTGGGGTAACGTTAGCTACCCTCCAATCCATCGGCACTGTTCCCGAGTCTAATGAATTCTGAAAAATCATCCTTAGTGCATCCGCTATCTCTAGGGCCACCTCCTTCAGTACCCTAGGATGCATGTTATCAGGCCCTGGGGATTTGTCCACCTTCAATCCCTTTAGCTTCCTTAACACCATATCCTTAGAGATATTGATTTGCGTCAGTTCCTCCTTTGCCAATGTCCCTATTTTTCCCGATATCCCAGGGAGGTTTTTTGTGTCTTCCTTCGTAAAGACTGACCCAAAGTATGCATTTAGTTGATCTGCCATTTCCTTATTTCCCATTATATATTCCCCCGTATCTGACTGCAATGGACCAACTTTGGTTTTCACCAGTCTTTTCCTTTTGATATACTTATAAAAGCTTTTGGAGTTAGTTTTTATATTTTCCGCCAGCTTGTTTTCGTAAGCTATTTTGCCCCTCTTGATTATGCCCTTTGCCCTCCTTTGCTCTATCTTAAACTGTTCCCAATCTTCCGATCTGGCGCTTTTTTTGGCTATTTTATACGCCCTATCTTTGGATTTTATGCTGTCTCTAATTTCCCCTGTTATCCACGGTTGAGTCACCTTTTTAGATTTCCTTTTATGCCAGATTGGTATAAACAATTTTTGCAATTTTGTACATACTGTAAGCCTCCCTATCTCTTTCTCATAGCTAGATGAAGAGAGTCCTTGAGTCATGTATAAACCAGGATAGGGAGTCAAAGAAGAACAGAACTTATAGATTAGATAACCCTATCTTTAGGCATTCCTTTTTGTTCCAGTCCTTTTTATCCTTGATTACTGTTTGACTAACACTATATTTTTCTTGTTACTAATTATGATCTCAGACTTCGATCATGTGATTCTGAAGGCTTGCTTTAACGATAAATATGTTACCTTTTGCCTATGATCTTAGAAGTGGTCAGCGTAGCCATTGTCTACATGTCCGCTTCCCTTGTATACAAGAACTAATAAAGTCTTCTTTTGAAGATACTTTGTGTTTAAAGAGTCTTACTCGGAAGTCGAGACTTCGCAGTGTAGTATATTGCCTGCGTCGAGGCTTGATCTCCAAGCTGGGGGCCACGGCCTTTCCCTTGAGGCAGCTAATGGTGCGGCTATTCATACCTTCGGGAAGCGGCGGGTCCAACTGTGCTTCGGCGGTCAGCGCTTCTGCTGGGAGTTCGTCACGGCCAAGGTCTCGCAGGCCATTCTAGGGGCGGATTTTCTGTGTGCAAACGGGTTCCTCATCGATGTCCGGCACTGCCGGTTGATCAACGTGGCCACTTTCCACTCGATCCCCTGCCACTGCAGCACCGCCGTGTCGTGGTCTGTTGCCTGCGCGTACCCATCTCGGGATGAATTCACTTGTCTCCTCAGGGAGTTTCCGGAGTTGACCAGGCCTACTTTCTCTTCCTCGGTCATGAAGCATGGTGTGGCGCACCATATCACCACGATGGGCTCCCCGGTTTATGCACGGGCTCGAATGCTGGAACCCAGCAAGGTCACGGCTGCCAAGGCGGAGTTTGATACAATGGAGCAGCTGGGAATTATTCGACGATCAAATAGTCCCTGGTCTTCGCCTCTCCACATCGTGCCGAAACCTGGTGGTGGCTGGCGGCCATACAGCAACTACAGATGCCTGAACGACGCCACTACACCTGATCGGTACCCGATCCCACATATCCAAGATTTTTCGGCACATTTGGCAGGAAATTCCATCTTCTCTAAAGTTGACCTCGTCCGCGGGTATCACCAGGTGCCCGTTCATCCGCAGGACGTTCCAAAAACCGCTGTTATCACACCGTTCGGGCTTTTTGAGTTCCTATGAATGCCGTTCGTTTAAAGAACGCAGCACAGGCTTCCCAGCGACTAATGGACTCTGTGCTCCGAGACCTGCCTTTCATTTTCGTTTATCTCGATGACATCCTCATCGCCAGTGCTAGCAAGGAAGAGCACATCGGTCATTTGCGTACTCTTTTCACATGCCTTAGCCAGCATGGGTTAAACATCAACCCAGCCAAGTGCCAGTTTGGCCTGCAAAGCATCGATTTTTTGGGACACCGCATCACCTCGGATGGCGCCGCCCCCCTGGCGATGAAGGTGGAGGCTGTTACTTCTTTCCCGCATCCGCAGACCATCAGAGCCCTCTAAGAGTTCCTTGGGATGGTGAATTTCTACCACCGATTCGTCCCCAAGGTGGCTCTGCTTATGCAGCCTTTGTACGAGGCCCTCAAGGGCAAGTCCGGCAAAGACCCAATCGGCTGGACGGCCGAGATGGACCAGGCATTCGGGAACACCAAGAGCGCCTTGGCTGCTGCAACCATGTTGGCACACCCTCTTCCACGCGCCACCATCGCCCTTACTACAGACGCGTCCGACTACACCATATGTGCAGTACAGGAGCAATGGGCCAATGGCACGTGGCAACTGCTGGCATTTTTCAGCTGGCAGCTGAGAAAAAATGAAAGAAAATACAGCACCTTCGATCGGGAGTTGCTAGCCCTTTTTCTGGCCATACGCCATTTCAGGTTTTTGTTAGAAGGACGTCCCTTCACGGCTTTTGTCGACCACAAGCCGCTGACCTTCGCCGTGTCAAAGACCACCGAACCATGGTCAGCTTGTCAGCAACGTCACCTGACGTTCATTTCGGAGTTCACTACAGACATTCAACATGTGTCTGGTAAAGACAACCTGGTGGCAGATTGCCTCTCCTGCGCGATGGTCCATGCGGTTCATCTTGGAATTGACTACGCTCGCATGGCTGAGGATCAGATTTCGGATCCAGAGGTTCAATCATACAGAACCATCCCACCGAGCTTCCAACCGGCCGACGCCAGCTTCCAGGCTGCGGGTACCACGCTCCTTTGCGATGTCTCCATGGGCGTTCCCCAACCTATTGTGCCAGCCATGTGGCGCCGGAAAGTTTTCGACACAATACACGGATTGCCGCACCCTGGTATGTGGGCTTCACAACGTCTAATATCGACAAAATTCATCTGGAAGGGTATGCACCTGGATGTCCGGGACTGGGCCAACACCTGCGTGGTCTGCCAGAAGGCCAATGTCCAGCGGCATGTCAAAGCACCAGTGGCTCCGTTCGTTGTTCCGGAGCGTCGTTTCGACCACGTACATGTGGACCTTGTGGGACCACTACCACCTTCCCGTGGTTTTACTCAGCTCCTCACCATGGTGGAGCGCACCACCAGGTGGCCAGAGGCAATTCCTTTGGTTTCCACCACTTCGGCGGACGTCGCTAGAGCCTTCATCTCCTGTTGGGTGGCTCATTTCGGGGTGCCGGCAGACATCTCCTCCGATCATGGGCTACAATTTACCTCGGAGCTTTGGAACGCTATAGCTCAGGGGCTCAGCGCCAAACTTCATCGCACCACCGCCTATCATCCACAGGCGAACGGCCTGTGCGAGCGATTCCACAGGTCGCTTAAAGCCTCCTTACGGGCCAGTCTTCAAGGTGCTGGATGGGTGGACAGGCTCCCTTGGGTCCTGTTGGGTCTTCGCACGGCGCCCAAGGATGACCTGCAATCTTCTTCAGCAGCGCTTGTTTACGGCCAGCCACTCCGAGTTCCTGGTGATTTCCTCCCTTCCCTCATGGAGCCATGGTCCGCCTCCCAGCAGTTCGTCAGCCACCAGGAAGCGGCCAAGTGTTTCGTCCCGGTGCCTACATCCAACCACAGCCTACAGAGCTCCCATGTGCCGGTTGAGCTGAAGAGCGCTGAGTACATCTTCATCCATCATGACGCTCACCGGGACCCGCTGAAACCTCCTTACACTGGTCCCTTCCGTGTCATCGAACCAGGAGACAAGTCCTTTGCGGTCGACGTCGGAGGGAAGTCGGATCACATTTCGGTGGACCGCTTGAAGCCGGCTCATCTAGACTTGGATAGCCCAGTCGTCATCGCTCAGCCACCAAAATGTGGCTGTCCACCCGCAGCCGCCGTGCTGGTTCAACCACAGCCGCCCGCCAGTTCGACGACACCCGCCGCACCAGCTCAGCCACAGTCGCCTGCCAACTCGACCATCGGTCAGCAACTTCCTCTGCCAGGTTATCGAAGTCGATCAGACAGACTTGTCAGACCTCCTCCTCGTCTCACTTTTTCTGTTACAGACAATTCTGGGGGGGCGCATGTGGTGGAGCCACCAAAGGAATCAGAGCGGTTATACATAATTCCTTTAACAGCAATGTAGTTACAGCCTGTGTCTGTACCTTTAATTACACTGTTTAACTGTACTATGTCTAGTTACTTTTACAGCGCGGTTTCAACGTGATGATGTCATGCCGTTCATCACGTGATCCCCTATGGCAGGAAGAACGTGATGACACCATGACGTCAGACTTCGGACCAGGGGAGCAGTCCTCGTGGAGCCTTCAAAGAGAGCAGACCTTTATTTGATGTATTCCAGCAGATTCAAGTTAAAACCTGTTTTGTTCCTGTAGTGTATGTACCTTTAAGAGCCCCTGTGTACTGTAATACCGGTAGTGACCACTTGGGTATATAAGCCTGTATAGCGTCTTGTATCATTTAGTTCACCTCCAGACTTTGTTCAGTGAACACCTGTTAAACCAACTCCTGCATTCCGTGTCTCCATTAACACACGGATACAACAGTGGCGACGAATTGGAAACGGACTTACCTGCAATTCAGCAGCACCTCAAGGAGATCGATTCCTCAGACGAAGGTCGAAGAAAAAAACAACAAAAAAAACAGTTGTTTCACCAGCTAGCCGGGCTGGTGGCAGGTACTGCACTAATCCTTCCTGGGCGGCGGGCTGGGGCTCGATCGGGTGGCTCTGCCGCGCAGCCGAGCAGCGAGTCGGGAGGCGGAGGCAAACAGAGACGGAGGGTGGAGCACTCGGGATACGGCCGGCGCTGCAAAGCAGGTCAGCATTCGGACCAAGCAGAGGGAGGGAAAAGTCCCAGAGAGTCCGGCGGGAACGAATCTCCAACTATTAAAAATACCTGTGCAAATAAAAACCACGGAGAACAGCATTGTCAGCAGCGGCAGCGGCGGGAAAGCACGGGAGGCGCCATTCTTTCTCGGCAGGGAAGAAAGGAAAGCGCGGGAGGTGCCATTTTTGATTTTCAGAATGCCTAAGACTGGCAATATTACTGCTTTCGATAGTGATATAAAGGATTGGACCACATATGTGGAAAGAGTGGAGGTATATTGCACAGCGAATGAAGTAGAGGATGATAAAAAGGCATCGGTACTTCTAAATCTGATGGGCACAAGGACATACGGGCTGTTACGAAACTTAATCACTCCAACCAAACCGATGGACAAGAATTTTAAGGAGATTGTTGATACCCTACAGGAGCACTTAAACCCAACACCGCTGCTGATAGCGGAACGATTCAAATTCTTCAGGAGGAATCAGCACAAGAATGAAAGTAACGCTGATTACCTCACCGAATTAAGAAAGCTGTCAAAGCACTGCCAATTCGGGGCAGGACTGGCAGATTCTCAACGAGACAAATTCGTCTGCGGTCTCCTAAGTGAAGGAACACAGAAAAGGCTACTTTCTGAGAAAGATTTGACACTGGACAAGGCTTTCAGTGTGGCTGTATCATATGAAGCAGCAGCAAGAGGAGCTGCAGAGATACAGCAAAAGCCACAGGACTTCGGCACCCATGAAATGACACGGGGTTTCGAGAGATGCTATCACTGCGGCAGATCCACCCATGACCAGAGGGACTGCTGGTTCAAGGACAAAGCATGCAGGCAATGCGGAAAGATGGGACACATTGCACGTGTATGCCGATCTGGAAACAAAAAATCCACTGACAGAAATAAAATCAATAAGGAAATGTACAGAAAGGTACAAATGATGACGGACAGTAGCTCCGAAGACCAGAAGAGCGATAGTGACTCCGGAAACAAGAGACTAACCTGTCTCAAATTACATAATGTAATTGCCAAAGAAGATTACCAGACCATTTGGGTTACCCTCACGATAGCAGGGTCCCCAGTTAAAATGGAGCTAGATACAGGATCAGCTCTGACCGTCATAAGTTGACGGGATTACGAGCGGCTATTTCCGCATATACCTTTGAAAGACACATCCATTATCTTGAAGGCACATACGGGGCAGAATGTATACCCCAGAGGGAAAATAAGGGTGCCTGTTGTATACAACGGCAAGGAAATACAGAAGTTGTATTTATACATTCTGCAAGATGGTGGTCCACCGTTGTTGGGACGTGAATGGATCAGGATGATACATTTAGACTGGCACTCCATTCAGGCACTGTCGGTGACCAGTAAGAAAAAAAATGATGAAGATGTCATACCTGAACGATTAAAAGACATCTTGGCTAACGCCAAAGAAGTGTTTCAACAAGAACTAGGAACCTTGAAAGGCGTCACCGCATCAATAAAAGTGGAAGATGCGGCAATTCCCAAGTTTTTTAAGGCAAGGCCGGTGCCATACGCAATTCGTCCAGCAGTCGAGGCACAGCTGGAGATTTTGGAGAGAGCAGGCGTGTTGTCCAAGGTAGATTGGAGCGAGTGGGCAACACCCATCATCCGGGTCATGAAGAAAATGTTGAATAATGATAAATCTGAAGAACAGAGAAAAGTTCGCATCTGTGGGGACTTCAAGGTGACTGTAAACCCGATCTTTCACACGATACAGTATCCTCTTCCGAGGAAAGAAGATATTTTCACCTCACTATCCGGAGGGAAACGTTTCACCAAAATTGACTTAGCACAGGCATATCTACAGATGAAGGTTGAGGAGGCCTCTAAAAAGTATCTCACGATAAACACACACAAAGGCCTGTACCAGTACAATCGACTGGTTTTTGGAGTGGCATCAGCTCCGGCTATCTGGCAAAGAGCTATGGAGCAAGTCCTGCAAGGGATTCCGGGGACTCAATGCTGCCTAGACAACATCCTTGTAACAGGAGAATACGACAACGAGCACCTTGCCAACTTGGAGCAGGTGCTCACGAGGCTGAGAGAACGGGGCCTACGAGCAAATCGCCCCAAATGCGAATATTTCCAGAAACAAATATCATATTGTGGCCATGTCATTAACGAAGAAGGGTTGCATAAGTCACCTGAAAAAATTGAAGCGGTCGTAAAGGCCCCAGCACCTGAAAATGTCTCACAATTAAGGTCATTCCTGGGATTAGTAAATTACTATCATAAATTTTTACCAAACTTGTCGACGGTTCTGCACCCGCTTAATGCACTGCTACAAACGGGAGTAGTTTGGAAATGGAGCAAAGACTGTAAATGTGCCTTCCATAAATGCAAAGACTTGATCACGTCCAGGGAAGTGTTGGCTCATTACAACCCATTACTGCCGAGCAACCTTGATGTGTGGATCCAGAGTGGTGATTCCACCCAAACTCAAGGATAGAGTGCTAAAGGAGCTTCACGAGGGGCATCTGGGTGGAGTGAAAATGAAGAACTTAGCCAGAGCGTTTGTGTGGTGGCCAGGTATCGATGGAGACATCGAAGAAATGACCAAGAGCTGTCTAGGATGCCAGAAGGTCCAAAACGCCCCACCACCAGCCCCTCTACATCCATGGGAGTGGCCCACATCTCCACAGCAAAGGGTACATATCGACTTTGATGGTCCATTTATGGACTCAATGTTCTTAATCGTGATGGATGCACACACCAAGTGGCCGGAGGTAATAAAAATGTCCTCCACCACCACGGAAAAAACCATCACAGCATTAAGGACCATATTCACCAGGAATGGGCTGCCTGAACAGATCTGTTCTGATAATGGACCGCAATTTGTATCCGAAGAATTCAGGAAGTTCCTAAAAAACAATGGGGTTAAGCACTACACATCTGCCCCATACCATCCCGCCACCAATGGATTGGCTGAAAGGTTTGTCCAGACCTTCAAGAAGGCCATAAAGGCCATGGGTAATGAAGACATAAATCTACAACATAAGGTAGATAACTTCTTGTTTGCATACAGGAATGCAACACATGTGGTTGCAAACCAAACCCCCGCCATGATGTTTTTCAATAGAAGACTAAGATGCCAGCTGGATTTGGTCAAGCCAAACGTCAGAAGGGACGTAGAGAACCGGCAATTTCAAAGCATGAATGAAAGGCCAACTAGAACCTTCCAGATAGGTCAACCAGTTTTGGCCCGGGACTACCGTACCGAGAAATGGCAGCCTGGAGCTATTTGCACACGACTAGGACCGCTGATGTATACCGTGGACATTGGAGAAAGCATAATAAGGCGCCATGCTGACCAGATCATAGAGTCATCCGAAAAAGGACAACCTACACCACAACTCTATACGCCTAATGATGAAGCAGAGATAGCCATGGTATCTACCTCCGATCCGGTGATACTGCAACCAGATGAACCCGACACTAGCATTGAAGCCGAATCGACCTTGCCAAAAGAACCTACTACACCACCGAGGCGTTATCCGGACCGAGTCAGGAAGCCTCCAGAGAGACTGACTTTGTAATTGATTAACTTCAGCAAATGTGTATATTATTGTTCTTGTAAAAATGTTATTTAATGATTACTTAAAATGTTACGTACTATTTATCTAAAAGGGGAGGAATTGTAGTGTATGTACCTTTAAGAGGAACTATGTTTTTGAAGCCCCTGTATACTGTAGTACCAGTCGTGACCACTTGGGTATATAAGCCTGTGTAGCGTCTTGTGTTGTTAGTTCACCTCCAGACTTTGTTCAGTAAACACTTGTTAAATCAACTCCTGCATTCCGTGTCTCCATTAACACACAGATCTAACACTTTCCAACTGCCATTTATCACACCTCAGCAGAGAGATAATCACAGCAATCAAAGGTGTGAATGGTGTCCAAACAGGTCAGTCAGGAAAACATTACATCAAAGATCAATGAGGTGGGGTCACAAGGGGTCAAATATTGCAGATGCTGGGGTCTGTATGAAAAACAAAAAAACAGACAAAAAACATTTTTTTTTGCTGGAAATCACAGTTGGTCCGGCCGCATCTGTGTAGAGAGAACAAGCCAATGTCGACTCGAGTCTGGATGACCCAGCGTCAGGTGGCGTTACATGTTGCGTGACATGAAACCAAGGTCTCGGTTGAGGCCGTCCTCATGGGTGCGGAACTTGTCTATCAGTTTCTGCTCGCCGATTTTGCGTTGTCGTGTGTCTCGAAGGCCGCCTTGGAGAATGCTTACCCGAAGATCGGAGGCTGAATTTCCTTGACTGCTGAAGTGTTCCCCGACTGGGAGGGAACACTCCTGCCTGGTGATTGTTGCGTGGTGTCCGTTCATCCGTTGTCGCAGTGTCTGCATGGTCTCGCCGATGTACCATGCTCCGGGGCATCCTTTCCTGCAACGTATGAGGTAGACAACATTGGCCGAGTCACATGAGTATGTACCATGTACCTGGTGGGTGGTGTCCTCACGTGTGATGATGGTATCTGTGTTGATGATCTGGCATGTCTTGCAGAGGTTGCTGTGGCAGGGTTGTGTGGTGTCGTGGTCGCTGTTCTCCTGAAAGCTGGGTAATTTGTAATCAGACACTGAATGTATTGTCCACTGTTCAGAATCAGACACTGACCTTATTGTCCACTGGATCAGATCAGATACTGACTGTATTGTCCCCGGGTCAGAAACAGAAACTGACTGTATTGTCCACTGGGTCAGAATCAGACAGAGACTGTATTGTCCAATGAGTCAGAATCAGACACTGACTGTTTTGTCCACTGGTTCAGACTCAGACGCTGACTGTATTGTCCCCTGGGTCAGAATCAGACACTGATTCTTTTGTCCACTGGTTCAGACTCAGACAATGAGAGTATTGTTCATGGGTCAGATTCAAACACTGACGGTATTGTCCCCGAGACAGAATCAGAAACTGACTGTATTGTCCCCAGGTCTGAATCAGACACTGACTGTATTGTCCGCGGGACAGAATCAGACACTGACTGTATTGTCCCCTGGGTCTTAATCAGATACTGACTGTAGTGGCCACTGGGTTAGAATCAGACACTGAATGTATTGCCCCCGGGGCAGAATCAGACACTGACTGTATTGTCCCCTGTTCAGAATCAGACACTTACTGTATTGTCCACCGGATCAGATCAGATACTGAATGTATTGTCCCCGGGTCAGAAACAGACACTGACTGTATTGTCCCTGGGTCAGAATCAGACACTGACTGTATTGTCCCCTTGTCAGATTCAGACACTGACGGTATTGTCCCTGAGACAGAATCAGCCACTGACTGTATTGTCCCCGGGCCTGAATCAGACATTGACTGTATTGTCCGCGGGACAGATTCAGACACTGACTGTATTGTCCACTGGGTCAGAATCAGACATTGACTGTATTGTCCGCGAGACAGATTCAGACACAGACAGTATTGTTCCCTGTGTCAGAATCAGACACTGAATGTATTGTCCCCTGGATCAAATTCAGACCCTGACTGTATTGCCCAGTGTCAGAATCACAGACTGACTGTAGTGTCCACTGGGTTAGAATCAGACACAGACAGTATTGTTCCCTGGGTCAGAATCAGACACTGATTGTATTGTCCACTGGGTCAGAATCAGACACTGACTGTATTGTCCCCTGTTAAGAATCAGACACTGACTGTATTGTCCACTGGATCAGATCAGATACTGACTGTATTGTCCCCGGGTCAGAAAAAGAAACTGAATGTATTGTCCCCTGGGTCAGAACCGGACACTGAATGTATTGTCCACTGGGTCAGAATCAGACACTGACTGTATTGTCCACTGGGTGAGAACAGGACACTGAATGTATTGTCCACTGGGTCAGAATCAGACACTGACTGTATTGTCCCCTGTTCAGAATCAGACACTGACTGTATTGTCCGCTGGATCAGAATCAGACACTGAATGTATTGTCCACTGCTCCAGAATCATACACTGAATTTATTGTCCCCTGGGTCAGAATCAGACACTGACTGTATTGTCCACTGGTCCAGAATCATACACTGACTGTATTGTCCACTGGGTCAGAATCAGACACTGACTGTATTGTCCACTGTGTCTGAATCAGACACTGACAGTATTGTTCACTGGTCAGATTCAGACACTGACGGTATTGTCCCCGAGACAGAATCAGACACTGACTGTATTGTCCCCGGGTCTGAATCAGACATTGACTATATTGTCCGCGGGACAGAACCAGACACTGACTGTATTGTCCCCTGGGTCAGAATCAGACACCGAATATATTGTCCCCTGGGTCAGAATCAGACCTGGACTGTATTGCCCAGTGTCAGAATCAGACACTGACTGTATTGGCCACTGGGTTAGAATCAGACACTGACTGTATTGTCCATTGGTTCAGAACCAGACACTGAATGTATTGTCCCCTGGGTCAGAATCAGACACTGACTGTATTGTCCACTGGGTGAGAACAGGACACTGAATGTATTGTTCACTGGGTCAGAATCAGACACTGACTGTATTGTCCACTGGGTGAGAACAGGACACTGAATGTATTGTTCACTGGGTCAGAATCAGATACTGACTGTATTGTCCCCTGTTCAGAATCAGACACTGACTGTATTGTCTGCTGGATCAGAATCAGACACTGAATGTATTGTCCACTGCTCCAGAATCATACACTGAATTTATTGTCCCCTGGGTCAGAATCAGACACTGACTGTATTGTCCACTGGTCCAGAATCATACACTGACTGTATTGTCCACTGGGTCAGAATC
Organism: Somniosus microcephalus; assembly: GCF_052327205.1. Lineage (NCBI taxonomy): Eukaryota > Metazoa > Chordata > Chondrichthyes > Squaliformes > Somniosidae > Somniosus > Somniosus microcephalus. Next base: position 317,327,429 of record NC_140987.1, read on the forward strand.
AGACACTGACTGTATTGTCCACTGTGTCTGAATCAGACACTGACAGTATTGTTCACTGGTCAGATTCAGACACTGACGGTATTGTCCCCGAGACAGAATCAGACACTGACTGTATTGTCCCCGGGTCTGAATCAGACATTGACTGTATTGTCCGCGGTACAGAACCAGACACTGACTGTATTGTCCCCTGGGTCAGAATCAGACACCGAATATATTGTCCTCTGGATCAGAATCAGACCTGGACTGTATTGCCCAGTGTCAGAATCAGACACTGACTGTATTGGCCACTGGGTTAGAATCAGACACTGACTGTATTGTCCATTGGTTCAGAACCAGACACTGACTCTATTGTCCACTGGGTCAGAACCAGACACTGACTCTATTGTCCACTGGGTCAGAATCAGACACTGACTGTATTATCCCCAGGTCAGAAACAAACACTGACTGTATTGTCCCCGGGTCAGCATCAGACACTGACTGTACTGCTGCGGCTCAAAATCTGACAATATCTGTATTGTCCACTGGGTCAGAAACAGACACTTACTGTATTGTCCACTGGGTCAGAAACAGACACTGACTGTATTGTCCACTGGGTCAGAATCGGACACTGACTTTATTGACCACTGGGTCACAATCAGACACTGAATATTGTCCACTGGGTCAGAATCAGACACTGACTGTATTGTCAACTGGGTCAGAATCAGACACTGATTGTATTGTCCACTGGGTCAGAATCAGACACTGATTCTATTGTCCACTGGGTCAGAATCAGACACTTATTCTATTGTCCACTGGGTCAGAATCAGGCACTGACTGTTTTGACCCCGGGTCAGAATCAGACACTGACTGTATTGTCCAGTGGGTCAGATTCAGAACCTGACTGTATTATACCTGGGTCAGAATCAGGCACTGACTGTATTATACCTGGGTCAGAATCAGAGACTGACTGTATTAAACCTGGGTCAGAATCAGGCACTGACTGTATTGTCCCCGGGTCAGAATCAGACACTGACTGTATTGTCCCCGGGTCAGAATCAGACACTGACTGTATTGTCCCCGGGTCAGAATCAGACACTGACTGTATTGTGATAGCAAACTACTGCGGATGTTGGAAATCCGATATAACAACAGAAAATGCTGGAAAAACTCAGCAGGTCAGGCAACATCCGTGGACAGAAATTTGAGTTGACGTTTCGGGTCGAACCCTTCTTCAAAACTGGAAAGAAAAGATGGATCGGAGGCAGGGCTGCGATCGGACAAAAGAATAAAATAAACAAAAGAAGTAAAAAAGAGACAATGAAAGGTGTTAGAAGCTAGACGAGATGGTAATAGGCTGAGATTGGTTGTAAAGTGTACTGGCAGGGCAAGGGATAGCTGCCAGGTGTGAGAGCGAAACAAAAGGAAAGTGGGGGGGGAAAGGAGTGGAAAAATTACAAGAAAAAATGAACTTGGCAATTTCATTCACTTTGCCTCCAATTTCCACCCTTCCCTCACCTTCACATGGTCCATCTCTGACTCTTCCCTTCCCTTCCTCGACTTCTCCATCTCCATCTCTGGGGATAGATTATCGACCAATATTCACTACAAGCCCACTGACTCCCACAGCTACCTGGACTACACTTCCTCCCACCCCGCTTCCTGTAAGGACTCTATTCCATTCTCCCAATTTCTCCGTCTCCGCCGTATCTGCTCCGACGATGCCACCTTCCACACCTTTTTCCGCAACTGAGGATTCCCCTCTACCGTGATTGACACTGCCCTCGACCGTGTCAGTTCTATCTCCCGCACTTCTGCCCTCACCCCTGCCCCTCCCTCCCGGAACCACGATAGGGTTCCCCTTGTCCTCACCTTTCACCTCACCAGCCTCCACATTCAACGGATCATCCTCCGGCATTTCCGCTACCTCCAAAGTGATCCCACCACCAAACGTATCTTCCCCTCCCCTCCCCTTTCAGCATTCCGTAGGGGCCGCTCCCTCCGAGTCCACTCCTCTATCACCCCAAACAGCCCTTCCCCTTCGCCTGGCACCTTCCCATGCAAGCGGAGGAGATGTAACATCTGCCCCTATACCTCCCCCCTTCCCACTGTCCAGGGCCCCAAACACCCCTTCCAGGTGAAACAGCGATTTACTTGTACTTCTCGCAATCTAGTATACTGTATTCGCTGCTCACGATGCGGTCTCCTCTACATTGGGGAGAGCAAACGCAGATTGGGTGACCACTTTGCGGAACACCTCCGTTCAGTCTGTAAGGGTGACCCCGAGCTTCCGGTCGCCTGTCATTTTAATTCAACGCTCCATTCCCACTCGGACCTCACCGTCCTTGGCCTCTTGTATTGTTCCACGGAAGCTCAATGTAAAGTTGAGGAACAGCACCTCATCTTCCGATTAGGCACTCTGCAGCCTTCCGGACTCAATATCGAGTTCAACAATTTCAGATCATAACCTCGGCCCCTATTTCATTTTTTCTTGTAATTTTTCCACTCCTTTCCCCCCCCTTTTCTTTTGTTTCGCTCTCACACCTGGCAGCTATCCCTTGCCCTGCCAGTACACTTTACACCCAATCTCAGCCTATTACCATCTCGTCTGGTTTCTAACACCTTTCATTGTCTCTTTTTTACTTCTTTTGTTTCTTTTATTCTTTTGTCCGATCGCAGCTGTGCCTCTGATCCATCTTTTCTTTCCAGTTTTGAAGAAGGGTTCGACCCGAAACGTCAACTCAAATTTCTGTCCACGGATGTTGCCTGACCTGCTGAGTTTTTCCAGCATTTTCTGTTGTTATTACTGACTGCATTGTCCCCAGTTCAGAATCAGACACTGACAGTGTTGTCCCAGGGTCAGAATCAGACACTGACTGTATTGTCCACTGGGTCTGAAAAAGACACTGACTGTATTGTCCCCGGGTCAGAATCAGACACTGACTGTATTGTGATAGCAAACTACTGCGGATGTTGGAAATCCGATATAACAACAGAAAATGCTGGAAAAACTCAGCAGGTCAGGCAACATCCGTGGACAGAAATTTGAGTTGACGTTTCGGGTCGAACCCTTCTTCAAAACTGGAAAGAAAAGATGGATCGGAGGCAGGGCTGCGATCGGACAAAAGAATAAAATAAACAAAAGAAGTAAAAAAGAGACAATGAAAGGTGTTAGAAGCTAGACGAGATGGTAATAGGCTGAGATTGGTTGTAAAGTGTACTGGCAGGGCAAGGGATAGCTGCCAGGTGTGAGAGCGAAACAAAAGGAAAGTGGGGGGGGAAAGGAGTGGAAAAATTACAAGAAAAAATGAACTTGGCAATTTCATTCACTTTGCCTCCAATTTCCACCCTTCCCTCACCTTCACATGGTCCATCTCTGACTCTTCCCTTCCCTTCCTCGACTTCTCCATCTCCATCTCTGGGGATAGATTATCGACCAATATTCACTACAAGCCCACTGACTCCCACAGCTACCTGGACTACACTTCCTCCCACCCCGCTTCCTGTAAGGACTCTATTCCATTCTCCCAATTTCTCCGTCTCCGCCGTATCTGCTCCGACGATGCCACCTTCCACACCTTTTTCCGCAACTGAGGATTCCCCTCTACCGTGATTGACACTGCCCTCGACCGTGTCAGTTCTATCTCCCGCACTTCTGCCCTCACCCCTGCCCCTCCCTCCCGGAACCACGATAGGGTTCCCCTTGTCCTCACCTTTCACCTCACCAGCCTCCACATTCAACGGATCATCCTCCGGCATTTCCGCTACCTCCAAAGTGATCCCACCACCAAACGTATCTTCCCCTCCCCTCCCCTTTCAGCATTCCGTAGGGGCCGCTCCCTCCGAGTCCACTCCTCTATCACCCCAAACAGCCCTTCCCCTTCGCCTGGCACCTTCCCATGCAAGCGGAGGAGATGTAACATCTGCCCCTATACCTCCCCCCTTCCCACTGTCCAGGGCCCCAAACACCCCTTCCAGGTGAAACAGCGATTTACTTGTACTTCTCGCAATCTAGTATACTGTATTCGCTGCTCACGATGCGGTCTCCTCTACATTGGGGAGAGCAAACGCAGATTGGGTGACCACTTTGCGGAACACCTCCGTTCAGTCTGTAAGGGTGACCCCGAGCTTCCGGTCGCCTGTCATTTTAATTCAACGCTCCATTCCCACTCGGACCTCACCGTCCTTGGCCTCTTGTATTGTTCCACGGAAGCTCAATGTAAAGTTGAGGAACAGCACCTCATCTTCCGATTAGGCACTCTGCAGCCTTCCGGACTCAATATCGAGTTCAACAATTTCAGATCATAACCTCGGCCCCTATTTCATTTTTTCTTGTAATTTTTCCACTCCTTTCCCCCCCCTTTTCTTTTGTTTCGCTCTCACACCTGGCAGCTATCCCTTGCCCTGCCAGTACACTTTACACCCAATCTCAGCCTATTACCATCTCGTCTGGTTTCTAACACCTTTCATTGTCTCTTTTTTACTTCTTTTGTTTCTTTTATTCTTTTGTCCGATCGCAGCTGTGCCTCTGATCCATCTTTTCTTTCCAGTTTTGAAGAAGGGTTCGACCCGAAACGTCAACTCAAATTTCTGTCCACGGATGTTGCCTGACCTGCTGAGTTTTTCCAGCATTTTCTGTTGTTATTACTGACTGCATTGTCCCCAGTTCAGAATCAGACACTGACAGTGTTGTCCCAGGGTCAGAATCAGACACTGACTGTATTGTCCACTGGGTCTGAAAAAGACACTGACTGTATTGTCCCCGGGTCAGAATCAGACACTGACTGTATTGTGATAGCAAACTACTGCGGATGTTGGAAATCCGATATAACAACAGAAAATGCTGGAAAAACTCAGCAGGTCAGGCAACATCCGTGGACAGAAATTTGAGTTGACGTTTCGGGTCGAACCCTTCTTCAAAACTGGAAAGAAAAGATGGATCGGAGGCAGGGCTGCGATCGGACAAAAGAATAAAATAAACAAAAGAAGTAAAAAAGAGACAATGAAAGGTGTTAGAAGCTAGACGAGATGGTAATAGGCTGAGATTGGTTGTAAAGTGTACTGGCAGGGCAAGGGATAGCTGCCAGGTGTGAGAGCGAAACAAAAGGAAAGTGGGGGGGGAAAGGAGTGGAAAAATTACAAGAAAAAATGAACTTGGCAATTTCATTCACTTTGCCTCCAATTTCCACCCTTCCCTCACCTTCACATGGTCCATCTCTGACTCTTCCCTTCCCTTCCTCGACTTCTCCATCTCCATCTCTGGGGATAGATTATCGACCAATATTCACTACAAGCCCACTGACTCCCACAGCTACCTGGACTACACTTCCTCCCACCCCGCTTCCTGTAAGGACTCTATTCCATTCTCCCAATTTCTCCGTCTCCGCCGTATCTGCTCCGACGATGCCACCTTCCACACCTTTTTCCGCAACTGAGGATTCCCCTCTACCGTGATTGACACTGCCCTCGACCGTGTCAGTTCTATCTCCCGCACTTCTGCCCTCACCCCTGCCCCTCCCTCCCGGAACCACGATAGGGTTCCCCTTGTCCTCACCTTTCACCTCACCAGCCTCCACATTCAACGGATCATCCTCCGGCATTTCCGCTACCTCCAAAGTGATCCCACCACCAAACGTATCTTCCCCTCCCCTCCCCTTTCAGCATTCCGTAGGGGCCGCTCCCTCCGAGTCCACTCCTCTATCACCCCAAACAGCCCTTCCCCTTCGCCTGGCACCTTCCCATGCAAGCGGAGGAGATGTAACATCTGCCCCTATACCTCCCCCCTTCCCACTGTCCAGGGCCCCAAACACCCCTTCCAGGTGAAACAGCGATTTACTTGTACTTCTCGCAATCTAGTATACTGTATTCGCTGCTCACGATGCGGTCTCCTCTACATTGGGGAGAGCAAACGCAGATTGGGTGACCACTTTGCGGAACACCTCCGTTCAGTCTGTAAGGGTGACCCCGAGCTTCCGGTCGCCTGTCATTTTAATTCAACGCTCCATTCCCACTCGGACCTCACCGTCCTTGGCCTCTTGTATTGTTCCACGGAAGCTCAACGTAAAGTTGAGGAACAGCACCTCATCTTCCGATTAGGCACTCTGCAGCCTTCCGGACTCAATATCGAGTTCAACAATTTCAGATCATAACCTCGGCCCCTATTTCATTTTTTCTTGTAATTTTTCCACTCCTTTCCCCCCCCTTTTCTTTTGTTTCGCTCTCACACCTGGCAGCTATCCCTTGCCCTGCCAGTACACTTTACACCCAATCTCAGCCTATTACCATCTCGTCTGGTTTCTAACACCTTTCATTGTCTCTTTTTTACTTCTTTTGTTTCTTTTATTCTTTTGTCCGATCGCAGCTGTGCCTCTGATCCATCTTTTCTTTCCAGTTTTGAAGAAGGGTTCGACCCGAAACGTCAACTCAAATTTCTGTCCACGGATGTTGCCTGACCTGCTGAGTTTTTCCAGCATTTTCTGTTGTTATTACTGACTGCATTGTCCCCAGTTCAGAATCAGACACTGACAGTGTTGTCCCAGGGTCAGAATCAGACACTGACTGTATTGTCCACTGGGTCTGAAAAAGACACTGTTTGTCTTGTCCCAGGTCAAATTCAGACACTGACTGTATTGTCAACTGGTTGAGAATCAGGCACAGACTGTTTTGTCCCTTGGTTCAAAATCAGTCACTGACTGTTTTGTCCACTGGGTCGGAATCAGACACTGATTGTATTGTCCCCGGGACAGTATCAGACGCTGACTGTATTGTCCCCTAGTCAGAATCAGATACTGACGGTATTGTCCACTCTCTCCAAATCAGACACTTACAGTATTGTTCACGGGTCAGATTTAGACACTGATGGTATTGTCCCCGAGATAGAATCAGACACTGACTGTATTGTCCCGGGGTCTGTATCAGACACTGAATGTATTGCCGCGGGACAGAATCAGACACTGACTGTATTGTCCACTGGGTCAGAATCAGACACTGACTCTATTGTCCCCTGGGTCAGAATCTGACCCTGACTGTATTGCCCAGTGTCAGAATCAGAAACTGAATGTAGTGTCCCCTGTGTCAGAATCTGCCACTGAATGTATTGTTCCCGCGATCAGAATCAGGCACTGAATGTATTGTCCCCGGGTCAGAATCAGACACTGACTGTATTGTCCACTGGATCAGATCAGATACTGACTGTATTGTCCCCAGGTCAGAAACAGAAACTGACTGTATTGTCCCCTGGGTCAGAATCAGACAGAGACTGTATTGTCCACTTCTTCAGAATCAGACACTGATTGTACTGTCCACTGCTCCAGAATCATACACTGACTGTATGTCCCCTGGGTCAGAATCAGTCACTGACTGTTTTTTCCACTGGGTCAGACTGAGACACTGACTGTATTGTCCCTGGGACAGTATCAGACACTTAATGTATTGTCCCCTGGGTCAGATTCAGACACTGACGGTATTGTCCCTGATACAGAATCAGACACTGACTGTATTGTCCCCGGGTCAGAATCAGACATTGACTGTATTGTCCACTGGGTCAGATTCAGACACTGAATGTGTTGTGCACTGGGTCAGAATCAAACACTGACTGTATTGTCCCCGGGTCAGAATCAAACACTGACTGCATTGTCCCCTGGGTCTGAATCAGACACTGACTGTATTGTCCAATGTGTCAGAATCAGATACTGACTCTGTTGTCCACTGGGTGACAATGAGACACTGACTGTATTGTCCTCGGGTCAGAATCAGACACTGACTGTATTGTCCCCGGGTCAGAATCAGACACTGACTGTCTTGTCCATTGGGTCAGAATCAGACACTGACTGTATTGTCCCCGGGTCAGAATCAGACACTGACTGTATTGTCCTCGGGTCAGAATCAGACACAGACTTAATTGTCCACTGCGTCAGAATCATACAATGAAGGTATTGTCCATTGTGTCAGATTAATACACATAGAAACATAGAAACATAGAAGATAGGAGCAGGAGTAGGCCATTCGGCCCTTCGAGCCTGCTCCGCCATTCAACGAGATCATGGCTGATCATCCAAATTCAGTACCCTGTCCCTGCCTTCTCCCCATATCCCTTGATCCCTTTAGCTTTAAGAAATATATCCAACTCTTTCTTGAATATATTTAATGAACTGGCCTCCACCGCCCTCTGTGGCAGAGAATTCCACAGGTTCACCACTCTCTGGGTGAAGAAATTCCTCCTCATTTCAGTCCTAAATGGCTTACCACTTATCCTTAGACTATGACCCCTGGTTCTGGACTCCCTGGCCATCAGAAACATCCTTCCTGCATCTAGTCTGTCCAGACCTGACAGAATTTTATAGGTTTCGATGAGATCCCATCTCAATTTTCTAAACTCCAGTGAGTATAAGCCCAATCGACACAATTTCTCCTCATACGTCATTCCTGCCATCCCAGGTATCAGCCTGGTGAATCTTCGCTGCACTCCTTCCGTGGCAAGAACATCCTTCCTCAGGTAAGGCGACCAAAACTGCACACAATACTCAAGGTGCGGTCTCACCAAGGACCTGTACAACTGTAGCAAGACATCCTTGTTCCTGTACTCGAACCCTCTTGCTACGAAGGCCAACATTCCATTTGCCTCCTTAACCGCCTACTGCACCTGCATGCTTACCTTCAGCGACTGGTGCACAAGAACACCCAGGTCTCTTTGCACTTCCCCTTCTCCCAATCTATTGCCATTCAAATAATAATCTGCCTTCCTTTTTTTGCCACCAAAGTGGATAACCTCACATTTATCCACATTATAGTGCATTTGCCATGTTTCTGCCCAATCACCCAATCTGTCCAAATCGTACTGGAGTTTCACGACATCCTCCTCACAGCTTACACTCCCACCCAGCTTTGTGTCATCTGCAAATTTGGAGATATTACATCCAATTCCCTCGTCCAGATCATTAATATATATTGTGAACAGCTGGGGAATAGGACTGATCCTTGCGGTACCCCACTAGTCACTGCCTGCCACTTGGAAAATGGCCCGTTTATTCCAACTCTTTGCTTTCTGTCCGCCAACCAGTTCTCTATCCAAGTCAATACCTTGCCCCCAATCCCATGTGCCTTAACTTTGCACGCTAATCTCTTATGTGGGACCTTATCGAAAGCCTTCTGAAAGTCCAAATACACCACATCCACTGGTTCTCCCTTATCTATTTTACCAGTTACATCCTCAAAAAATTCCAGTAGATTAGTCAAGCATGATTTACCTTTTGTAAATCCGTGTTGACTTTGTCCGATCCTGTCACTGCTTACCAAGTGCTCTGCTATTACATCTTTTATAATAGATTCTAGCATTTTCCCTACTACCAATGTCAGGCTTACCGGTCTATAATTCCCCGCTTTTTCTCGACCACCTTTTTTGAATAGTGGGGTAGCATTAGCTACCCTCCAATCCATGGGTACTGTTCCAGAGTCTATCGAGTTCTGGAAGATGACCAGCAATGCATCTACTATTTCTAGGGCCACTTCCTTAAGTACCCTGGGATGTAGATTATCAGACCCTGGGGATTTGTCGGCCTTCAGTCCCATCAATTTTCCTAACACCATTTCCCTACAAATACTGATTTCTTTCAGTTCCTCCCTTTCATCAGGCCCTATGTTCCCCGGCATTTCTGGGAGGTTATTTGTGTCCTCCTTTGTGAAGACAGAACCAAAGTATGAATTTAGTTGGTCCGCCATTTCTTTGTTTCCCATTATAAATTCCCCTGATTCTGACTGTAAGGGACCTACGCTTGACTTCACCAATCTTTTTCTCTTCACATATCTATAAAAGCTTTTACAGTCAGTTTTTATGTTTCTTGTTGGCTTACTCTCATATTCTATTTTCCCTTTCTTAATTAATCCCTTTGTCCTCCTTTGTTGAATCCTAAACTGCTCCCAATCCTCAGGATTATTGCTTTTTCTGGCCAATTTATATGTCGTCTCCTTGGATCTTATGCTATCCATAATTTCCCTTGTTAGCCACGGTTGAGTCACCTTTTTTGTTTTATTTTTATGCCAAACTGACTGTATTGTCCACTGGGTCAGAATCAGACACTGACTGTATTGTCCACTGGGTCAGAATCAGACACTGACTGTATTGTCCCCAGGTCAGAATCAGACACTGACTGTATTGTCCACTGCGTCAGAATCAGACAAAAACAATATTGTCCACCGGGACAGTATTAGAAACTGTATATTGTCCACTGGGTCAGAATCAGACACTGACTGTATTGTCCCCAGGTAAGAATCAGGCACTGACTGTATTGTACCCGCGTCAGAATCAGACAATGACTGAACTGTCCACTGGGTCTGAATCAGACACTGACTGTATACTCCAGGGTCAGAATCAGACACTGACTGCATTGTACCTGGGCCAGAATCAGACACTGACTGTATTATCCACTGGGTCTGAATCAGACACTGACTGTATACTCCAGGGTCAGAATCAGACAATGACTGTATTGTCCCCTGGTCAGAATCAGACACTGACTGTATTGTCCCCGGGTCAGAATTAGACACTGACTGTACTGTACTTTTTCCGATACATTGATGACTGTATCGGTGCCGTTTCCTGCTCTCGCCCCGAACTAGACAATTTCATTCACTTTGCCTCCAATGTCCACCCTTCCCTCACCTTCACATGGTCCATCTCTGACTCTTCCCTTCCCTTCCTTGACTTCTCCATCTCCATCTCTGGGGATAGGTTATCAACCAATATTCACTACAAGCCCACTGACTCCCACAGCTACCTGGACTACACTTCCTCCCACCCCGCCTCTTGTAAGGACTCTATTCCATTCTCCCAGTTTCTCCGTCTCCGCCGTATCTGCTCTGACAATGCCACCTTAAAACCAGTGCTTCCGACATGTCTTCCTTTTTCCGCAACCGATGATTCCCGTCTACCGTGGTTGACACGGCCCTCGACCGTGTCCGTTCTATCTCCCGCACTTCTGCCCTCACCCCTGCCCCTCCGTCCCGGAACCACGATAGGGTTCCCCTTGTCTTCACTTTTCACCCCACCAGCCTCCACATTCAACGGATCATCCTCCGCCATTTCCGCTACCTCCAAAGTGATCCCACCACCAAATGCATCTTCCCCTCCCCTCCCCTTTCAGCATTCTGTAGGGACCGCTCCCTCCGAGACACCCTTGTCCACTCCTCTATCACCCCCAACAGCCCTTCCCCTTCGTCTGGCACCTTCCCGTGCAAGCGCAGGAGATGTAACACCTGCCCCTATACCTCCCCCCTTCCCACTGTCCAGGGCCCCAATCACCCCTTCCAGATGAAACAGCGATTTACTTGTACTTCTTGCAATCTAGTATACTGTATTCGCTGCTCACGATGCGGTCTCCTCTACATTGGGGAGACCAAACGCAGATTGGGTGACCGCTTTGCGGAACACCTCCGTTCAGTCCGTAAGGGTGACCCTGAGCTTCCGGTCGCCTGTCATTGTAATTCACCGCTCCATTCCCACTCGGACCTCACCGTCCTTGGCCTCTTGTATTGTTCCATGGAAGCTCAAATTAAACTCGAGGAACAGCACCTCATCTTCCGATTAGGCACTTTGCAGTCTTCCGGACTCAATATCGAGTTCAACAATTTCAGATCATAACCTCGGCACCTATTACATTTTTACTTATATTTTTTTTCCACCCCTTTGTTTTGGGGCTCCCCTTCCCCCCCTTTCCTTTTTTTTTCTCGCTCTCCCACATGGCAGCTGTCTCTCATCCTGCCAGTACACTTCACACCTAATCTGAGCCGTCTTTGTCTCCACTGTCCTATTACCATCTCGTCTGGTTTTGAATACCTCTTAATGTCTCTTTTACTTCTTTTGTTCTATCGCAGCCCTGCCTTCGATCTATTTTATTTCCTTTCCAGTTTTGAAAAATGGTTATACTCGAAACGTCAACTCTAATGTCTCTCCACGGATGTTGCCTGGCCTGCTGAGATTTTCCAGCATTTTCTGTTGTTATTACTGACTGTATTGTCCCTGGGTCAGAATCAGACACTGATTGTATTGTCCACAGGGTCGGACCAAATTCAGACACTGACTGTATTGTCCACTGGGTGAGGATCAGACACTGACTCTAATTTCCCCGGGACAGTAACAGACACTGACTCTATTGTCCCCTAGTCAGAATCAGATACTGATGGTATTGTCCACTGTGTCCGAATCAGACACTGACAGTATTGTTCATGGGTCAGATTCAGACACTGACGGTATTGTCCCCGAGATAGAATCAGACACTGACTGTATTGTCCCCCGGGTCTGAATCAGACACTGACTGTTTTGTCCCCCGGGTCTGAATCAGACACTGACTGAATTGTCCACTGGGTCAGAATCAGACCCTGACTGTATTGCCCCATGTCAGAATCAGACACTGACTGTATTGTCCCCTGGGTCAGAATCAGACCCTGACTGTATTGCCCCATGTCAGAATCAGACACTGACTGCATTGTTCCCTGGGTCAGAATCAGACACTGAATGTATTGTCCACTGCGTCTGAATCAGACACTGACTGTATTGTCCACTGGGTCAGAATCAGACACTGACTGTATTGTCCACTGGGTCAGAATCAGACACTGACTGTATTGTCCCCTAGTCAGAATCAGACACTGACTGTATTGTCCACTGGGTCCGAATCAGACACTGACTGTATTGTCCCTGGGTCAGAATCAGGCACTGACTGTATTGTCCCCTAGTCAGAATCAGACAATGACTGAATTGTACCCGCGTCAGAATCAGACAATGACTGAATTGTCCACTGCGTCAGAATCAGACAAAAACAATATTTTCCACCGGGACAGTATTAGAAACTGTATATTGTCCACTGGGTCAGAATCAGACACTGACTGTATTGTCCCTGGGTCAGAATCAGACACTGATTGTATTGTCCACAGGGTCGGACCAAATTCAGACACTGACTGTATTGTCCACTGGGTGAGGATCAGACACTGACTCTAATTTCCCCGGGACAGTAACAGACACTGACTCTATTGTCCCCTAGTCAGAATCAGATACTGATGGTATTGTCCACTGTGTCCGAATCAGACACTGACAGTATTGTTCATGGGTCAGATTCAGACACTGACGGTATTGTCCCCGAGATAGAATCAGACACTGACTGTATTGTCCCCCGGGTCTGAATCAGACACTGACTGTTTTGTCCCCCGGGTCTGAATCAGACACTGACTGAATTGTCCACTGGGTCAGAATCAGACCCTGACTGTATTGCCCCATGTCAGAATCAGACACTGACTGTATTGTCCCCTGGGTCAGAATCAGACCCTGACTGTATTGCCCCATGTCAGAATCAGACACTGACTGCATTGTTCCCTGGGTCAGAATCAGACACTGAATGTATTGTCCACTGCGTCTGAATCAGACACTGACTGTATTGTCCACTGGGTCAGAATCAGACACTGACTGTATTGTCCACTGGGTCAGAATCAGACACTGACTGTATTGTCCCCTAGTCAGAATCAGACACTGACTGTATTGTCCACTGGGTCCGAATCAGACACTGACTGTATTGTCCCTGGGTCAGAATCAGACACTGACTGTATTGTCCACTGGGTCCGAATCAGACACTGACTGTATTGTCCCTGGGTCAGAATCAGGCACTGACTGTATTGTCCCCTAGTCAGAATCAGACAATGACTGAATTGCACCCGCGTCAGAATCAGACAATGACTGAATTGTCCACTGCGTCAGAATCAGACAAAAACAATATTTTCCACCGGGACAGTATTAGAAACTGTATATTGTCCACTGGGTCAGAATCAGACACTGACTGTATTGTCCACTGGGTCAGAATCAGACACTGACTGTATTGTCCCCAGGTAAGAATCAGGCACTGACTGTATTGTACCCGCGTCAGAATCAGACAATGACTGAATTGTCCACTGGGTCTGAATCAGACACTGACTGTATACTCCAGGGTCAGAATCAGACACTGACTGCATTGTACCTGGGCCAGAATCAGACACTGACTGTATTATCCACTGGGTCTGAATCAGACACTGACTGTATACTCCAGGGTCAGAATCAGACAATGACTGTATTGTCCCCTGGTCAGAATCAGACACTGACTGTATTGTTCCCGGGTCAGAATTAGACACTGACTGTACTGTACTTTTTCCGATACATTGATGACTGTATCGGTGCCGTTTCCTGCTCTCGCCCCGAACTAGACAATTTCATTCACTTTGCCTCCAATGTCCACCCTTCCCTCACCTTCACATGGTCCATCTCTGACTCTTCCCTTCCCTTCCTTGACTTCTCCGTCTCCATCTCTGGGGATAGGTTATCAACCAATATTCACTACAAGCCCACTGACTCCCACAGCTACCTGGACTACACTTCCTCCCACCCCGCCTCTTGTAAGGACTCTATTCCATTCTCCCAGTTTCTCCGTCTCCGCCGTATCTGCTCTGACAATGCCACCTTAAAACCAATGCTTCCGACATGTCTTCCTTTTTCCGCAACCGATGATTCCCGTCTACCGTGGTTGACACGGCCCTCGACCGTGTCCGTTCTATCTCCCGCACTTCTGCCCTCACCCCTGCCCCTCCGTCCCGGAACCACGATAGGGTTCCCCTTGTCTTCACCTTTCACCCCACCAGCCTCCACATTCAACGGATCATCCTCCGCCATTTCCGCTACCTCCAAAGTGATCCCACCACCAAATGCATCTTCCCCTCCCCTCCCCTTTCAGCATTCTGTAGGGACCGCTCCCTCCGAGACACCCTTGTCCACTCCTCTATCACCCCCAACAGCCCTTCCCCTTCGTCTGGCACCTTCCCGTGCAAGCGCAGGAGATGTAACACCTGCCCCTATACCTCCCCCCTTCCCACTGTCCAGGGCCCCAATCACCCCTTCCAGGTGAAACAGCGATTTACTTGTACTTCTTGCAATCTAGTATACTGTATTCGCTGCTCACGATGCGGTCTCCTCTACATTGGGGAGACCAAACGCAGATTGGGTGACCGCTTTGCGGAACACCTCCGTTCAGTCCGTAAGGGTGACCCTGAGCTTCCGGTCGCCTGTCATTGTAATTCACCGCTCCATTCCCACTCGGACCTCACCGTCCTTGGCCTCTTGTATTGTTCCATGGAAGCTCAAATTAAACTCGAGGAACAGCACCTCATCTTCCGATTAGGCACTTTGCAGTCTTCCGGACTCAATATCGAGTTCAACAATTTCAGATCATAACCTCGGCACCTATTACATTTTTACTTATATTTTTTTTCCACCCCTTCCCCCCCTTTCCTTTTTTTTTCTCGCTCTCCCACATGGCAGCTGTCTCTCATCCTGCCAGTACACTTCACACCTAATCTGAGCCGTCTTTGTCTCCACTGTCCTATTACCATCTCGTCTGGTTTTGAATACCTCTTAATGTCTCTTTTACTTCTTTTGTTCTATCGCAGCCCTGCCTTCGATCTATTTTATTTCCTTTCCAGTTTTGAAAAATGGTTATACTCGAAACGTCAACTCTAATGTCTCTCCACGGATGTTGCCTGGCCTGCTGAGATTTTCCAGCATTTTCTGTTGTTATTACTGACTGTATTGTCCCTGGGTCAGAATCAGACACTGATTGTATTGTCCACAGGGTCGGACCAAATTCAGACACTGACTGTATTGTCCACTGGGTGAGGATCAGACACTGACTCTAATTTCCCCGGGACAGTAACAGACACTGACTCTATTGTCCCCTAGTCAGAATCAGATACTGATGGTATTGTCCACTGTGTCCGAATCAGACACTGACAGTATTGTTCATGGGTCAGATTCAGACACTGACGGTATTGTCCCCGAGATAGAATCAGACACTGACTGTATTGTCCCCCGGGTCTGAATCAGACACTGACTGTTTTGTCCCCCGGGTCTGAATCAGACACTGACTGAATTGTCCACTGGGTCAGAATCAGACCCTGACTGTATTGCCCCATGTCAGAATCAGACACTGACTGTATTGTCCCCTGGGTCAGAATCAGACCCTGACTGTATTGCCCCATGTCAGAATCAGACACTGACTGCATTGTTCCCTGGGTCAGAATCAGACACTGAATGTATTGTCCACTGCGTCTGAATCAGACACTGACTGTATTGTCCACTGGGTCAGAATCAGACACTGACTGTATTGTCCACTGGGTCAGAATCAGACACTGACTGTATTGTCCCCTAGTCAGAATCAGACACTGACTGTATTGTCCACTGGGTCCGAATCAGACACTGACTGTATTGTCCCTGGGTCAGAATCAGGCACTGACTGTATTGTCCCCTAGTCAGAATCAGACAATGACTGAATTGTACCCGCGTCAGAATCAGACAATGACTGAATTGTCCACTGCGTCAGAATCAGACAAAAACAATATTTTCCACCGGGACAGTATTAGAAACTGTATATTGTCCACTGGGTCAGAATCAGACACTGACTGTATTGTCCCTGGGTCAGAATCAGACACTGATTGTATTGTCCACAGGGTCGGACCAAATTCAGACACTGACTGTATTGTCCACTGGGTGAGGATCAGACACTGACTCTAATTTCCCCGGGACAGTAACAGACACTGACTCTATTGTCCCCTAGTCAGAATCAGATACTGATGGTATTGTCCACTGTGTCCGAATCAGACACTGACAGTATTGTTCATGGGTCAGATTCAGACACTGACGGTATTGTCCCCGAGATAGAATCAGACACTGACTGTATTGTCCCCCGGGTCTGAATCAGACACTGACTGTTTTGTCCCCCGGGTCTGAATCAGACACTGACTGAATTGTCCACTGGGTCAGAATCAGACCCTGACTGTATTGCCCCATGTCAGAATCAGACACTGACTGTATTGTCCCCTGGGTCAGAATCAGACCCTGACTGTATTGCCCCATGTCAGAATCAGACACTGACTGCATTGTTCCCTGGGTCAGAATCAGACACTGAATGTATTGTCCACTGCGTCTGAATCAGACACTGACTGTATTGTCCACTGGGTCAGAATCAGACACTGACTGTATTGTCCACTGGGTCAGAATCAGACACTGACTGTATTGTCCCCTAGTCAGAATCAGACACTGACTGTATTGTCCACTGGGTCCGAATCAGACACTGACTGTATTGTCCCTGGGTCAGAATCAGACACTGACTGTATTGTCCACTGGGTCCGAATCAGACACTGACTGTATTGTCCCTGGGTCAGAATCAGGCACTGACTGTATTGTCCCCTAGTCAGAATCAGACAATGACTGAATTGCACCCGCGTCAGAATCAGACAATGACTGAATTGTCCACTGCGTCAGAATCAGACAAAAACAATATTTTCCACCGGGACAGTATTAGAAACTGTATATTGTCCACTGGGTCAGAATCAGACACTGACTGTATTGTCCACTGGGTCAGAATCAGACACTGACTGTATTGTCCCCAGGTAAGAATCAGGCACTGACTGTATTGTACCCGCGTCAGAATCAGACAATGACTGAATTGTCCACTGGGTCTGAATCAGACACTGACTGTATACTCCAGGGTCAGAATCAGACACTGACTGCATTGTACCTGGGCCAGAATCAGACACTGACTGTATTATCCACTGGGTCTGAATCAGACACTGACTGTATACTCCAGGGTCAGAATCAGACAATGACTGTATTGTCCCCTGGTCAGAATCAGACACTGACTGTATTGTTCCCGGGTCAGAATTAGACACTGACTGTACTGTACTTTTTCCGATACATTGATGACTGTATCGGTGCCGTTTCCTGCTCTCGCCCCGAACTAGACAATTTCATTCACTTTGCCTCCAATGTCCACCCTTCCCTCACCTTCACATGGTCCATCTCTGACTCTTCCCTTCCCTTCCTTGACTTCTCCGTCTCCATCTCTGGGGATAGGTTATCAACCAATATTCACTACAAGCCCACTGACTCCCACAGCTACCTGGACTACACTTCCTCCCACCCCGCCTCTTGTAAGGACTCTATTCCATTCTCCCAGTTTCTCCGTCTCCGCCGTATCTGCTCTGACAATGCCACCTTAAAACCAATGCTTCCGACATGTCTTCCTTTTTCCGCAACCGATGATTCCCGTCTACCGTGGTTGACACGGCCCTCGACCGTGTCCGTTCTATCTCCCGCACTTCTGCCCTCACCCCTGCCCCTCCGTCCCGGAACCACGATAGGGTTCCCCTTGTCTTCACCTTTCACCCCACCAGCCTCCACATTCAACGGATCATCCTCCGCCATTTCCGCTACCTCCAAAGTGATCCCACCACCAAATGCATCTTCCCCTCCCCTCCCCTTTCAGCATTCTGTAGGGACCGCTCCCTCCGAGACACCCTTGTCCACTCCTCTATCACCCCCAACAGCCCTTCCCCTTCGTCTGGCACCTTCCCGTGCAAGCGCAGGAGATGTAACACCTGCCCCTATACCTCCCCCCTTCCCACTGTCCAGGGCCCCAATCACCCCTTCCAGGTGAAACAGCGATTTACTTGTACTTCTTGCAATCTAGTATACTGTATTCGCTGCTCACGATGCGGTCTCCTCTACATTGGGGAGACCAAACGCAGATTGGGTGACCGCTTTGCGGAACACCTCCGTTCAGTCCGTAAGGGTGACCCTGAGCTTCCGGTCGCCTGTCATTGTAATTCACCGCTCCATTCCCACTCGGACCTCACCGTCCTTGGCCTCTTGTATTGTTCCATGGAAGCTCAAATTAAACTCGAGGAACAGCACCTCATCTTCCGATTAGGCACTTTGCAGTCTTCCGGACTCAATATCGAGTTCAACAATTTCAGATCATAACCTCGGCACCTATTACATTTTTACTTATATTTTTTTTCCACCCCTTCCCCCCCTTTCCTTTTTTTTTCTCGCTCTCCCACATGGCAGCTGTCTCTCATCCTGCCAGTACACTTCACACCTAATCTGAGCCGTCTTTGTCTCCACTGTCCTATTACCATCTCGTCTGGTTTTGAATACCTCTTAATGTCTCTTTTACTTCTTTTGTTCTATCGCAGCCCTGCCTTCGATCTATTTTATTTCCTTTCCAGTTTTGAAAAATGGTTATACTCGAAACGTCAACTCTAATGTCTCTCCACGGATGTTGCCTGGCCTGCTGAGATTTTCCAGCATTTTCTGTTGTTATTACTGACTGTATTGGCCCTGGGTCAGAATCAGACACTGATTGTATTGTCCACAGGGTCGGACCAAATTCAAACACTGACTGTATTGTCCACTGGGTGAGGATCAGACACTGACTCTAATTTCCCCGGGACAGTAACAGACACTGACTCTATTGTCCCCTAGTCAGAATCAGATACTGATGGTATTGTCCACTGTGTCCGAATCAGACACTGACAGTATTGTTCATGGGTCAGATTCAGACACTGACGGTATTGTCCCCGAGATACATAGATACATAGATACATAGAAGATAGGAGCAGGAGTAGGCCATTCGGCCCTTCGTGCCTGCTCCGCCATTTAATGAGATCATGGCTGATCCTTTAATTCAGTATCCCGTCCCCGCCTTCTCTCCGTAACCCTTAACCCCTTTTGCCCGTAGAAATATATCTAATTCCCTCTT
This sequence comes from Somniosus microcephalus, assembly GCF_052327205.1. NCBI lineage: Eukaryota > Metazoa > Chordata > Chondrichthyes > Squaliformes > Somniosidae > Somniosus > Somniosus microcephalus. Next base: position 317,347,006 of record NC_140987.1, read on the forward strand.
AAATATATTTAATGAGCTGGCGTACACTGCCCTCTGTGGCAATGAGTTCCACAGGTTCACCACTCTCTGAGTGAAGAAATTCCCCCTCATCTCTGTCCTAAATGGTTTAGCCCTTATCCTTAAATTATGTCCTCTAGTTCTGTTCTCACCCGCCAAGGGAAACATTCCTTCTGCATCCAGTCTGTCTAGACCTGTCAGAATTTTATACACTTCTATGAGGTCCCCTCTCAATCTTCTAAACTCCAGTGTGTACATCCCTAAACTACATAGTCTCTCCTCATAGGTCATTCCCGCCATTCCCGCCATTCCCGCCATTCCTGGTATCAGATAGAATCAGACACTGACTGTTTTGTCCCCCGGGTCTGAATCAGACACTGACTGAATTGTCCACTGGTTCAGAATCAGACACTGACTGTATTGTCCCCTGGGTCAGAATCAGACCCTGACTGCATTGCCCCATGTCAGAATCAGACACTGACTGCATTGTTCCCTGGGTCAGAATCAGACACTGAATGTATTGTCCACTGCATCTGAATCAGACACTGACTGTGTTGTCCACTGGGTCAGATTCAGACACTGAATGTATTGTCCCCAGGTCAGAATCAGACACTGACTGTATTGTCCACTGGGTCAGAATCAGACACTGACTGTGTTGTCCCTGGGTCAGAATCAGACACTGACTGTATTATCCACTGGTTCAGAATCAGACACTGACTGTATTGTCCCTGGGTCAGAATCAGACACTGACTGTATTGTCCCTGGGTCAGAATCAGACACTGAATGTATTGTCCACTGCGTCTGAATCAGACACTGACTGTGTTGTCCACTGGGTCAGATTCAGACACTGAATGTATTGTCCCTGGGTCAGAATCAAACACTGACTGTATTGTCCACTGGGTCAGAAAAGGACACTGACTGTGTTGTCCCTGGGTCAGATTCAGACACTGAATGTATTGTCCCTGGGTCAGAATCAAACACTGACTGTATTGTCCACTGGGTCAGAAAAGGACACTGAATGTGTTGTCCCTGGGTCAGAATCAGACATTGACTGTATTGTCCACTGGGTCAGTAAAGGACACTCTCTGTATTGTCCCCGGGTCAAAATCAGACACTGACTGTATTGTCCACTGGGTGAGAATCAGACACTGACTGTCTTGTCCACTTGTTCAGAATCAGACACTGACTGTACTGTCCACTTTTCCAGAATCATACACCTGTGGCGGAGCCACTAAAGGACTCAGATCATTTGTATCTAATTCCCTTTAACAACATGTTAGCTACAGTATTTATACTGTTTACTTGTACAGAGCGTGATTACTTTAACAGCGCGGGTAAACGCGATGACATCACGCCGTTCATCACATGATACCCCACTGGTGGGAAGAACGTGATGACGTCATGATGTCAACCACGGGACCGCCCGAGCAGTCCTCGTGGAGCCTCCGAACTGAACAGACCTACGCTCGATATTCTCCTGCAGTTACTTGTTTAAACCTGTCTAAAACTGTTAGTTTCCATTAAACTTCATTTTGTTTGATCGCCTGAGTGGACCTCAGTCTTTGGATAGGAACTAGACATTCCTACATTGGTGACCCCGACTTTTGCGAACGGTTTTCGCAGAAGATACTCAACATGGAAGCGAACGCCGTTACCTTGAAGCTACCGCAGTTCTGCGAGCAACAACCAGCTGCATGGTTCATCCAGGCTGAAGCCCAGTTCGCCATCAGGGACATCGTTGTGGATCAGACCCGTTATTATTACGTGGTCTCTGCCCTCAACAGCGCCACAGCCTCGCAGATCTTCAGCCTACTCGGTAGTCCACCGACTGATCACAAGTATGACACGTTAAATGCGCGGTTGCTGCAGGTCTTCGGGCTCACGAAGTCGGAGCGCGCCCGCCGGCTGCTCGCTATGCCCAGCCTCGGGGACTCCAAGTCGTCCGAGCTCATGAGCCAGATGCTCACACTCCTCGGTTCCGAACTGGAATGCTTCCTCTTCAGGGAGCTATTCCTCAGCCTACTCCCGGAACAATTTCAGGCTGCGCTAGCCAGGTCCGAAGTCACAGACTGCGCGGAGCTTGCTGCCGAAGCGGACAAGATTTTCGCGGTTACACAGCAGCACTGCACTGCCACGAGGTGCCCATCCCCCACAGACGCTGCTCCAGCTCCTCAATCAGCGGGGTTGTGCTTCTACCACACCCATTTTGGCAGGAAAGCAAGATGCTGCTGCTCTCCCTGCAGTTTTTCGCTCAAAAAAAAACAGCTACAGCCACCCTGGTGAAAGAAGACCGGGTCTAACGAGCGCCCCGCGTCTGCGATGGCCATCGGAAATTCGGGGAAGCTTCTCTTCATCACTGACTCCCTATCTGGTCAACATTTCCTTTGCGACACCGGGGCGCAGTGTAGCACCCTACCTGCGTCAAATCTCGATATACTAGCTGGGGGCCATGGCCCCGCCCTTGCGGCGGCTAATGGCGCGGCCATTCGGACCTTCGGAAGGCGACGGGTCCAGGTGTGTTTCAGCGGCCAGTGCTTCCACCGGGAATTCATCACGGCCAAAGTCATGCAGGCCATCCTTGGGGTGGATTTTTTATGCGCCAACGGCCTCCTGGTCGATGTCAGGCACCGCCGGTTGATCAATGCGGCCAGGTTCCACTCCATCCCGTGCCACCGCAGTAATGCCATGCCGCGCACTGTCTCCTGTGCTTTCCCACCTCCAGACGACTTCACTCGCCTCCTCGGAGAGTGCCCGGATCTGACCAGGCCCACTTTCTCCTCCTTGGCCACTAAACATGGTGTAGAACATCACATCACCACTACCAGCCCCCGGTTTACGCATGGGCCCGACGACTTGAACCTGGCAAGCTCGCGGCTGCGAAAGCGGAGTTCGACACGATGGAGCGGCTGGGGATTATTCGCCGGTCGAATAGTCCCTGGTCTTCGCCTCTCCATATTGTTCCGAAACCCGACGGCGGCTGGCGGCCATGCGGCGACTACCGATGCCTGAATGACGCCACTACTCTTGATCGGTACCCGATCCCGCATATTCAAGATTTCTCAGCCCATTTGGCGGGAAATACCTTTTTTTCAAAAGTCGACCTCGTCCGTGGTTACCACCAGGACCCGTGCACCCGCAAGATGTCCCGAAAACCACAGTCATCACCCCATTCGGCCTGTTTGAATTTCTGCGGATGCCGTTTGGCTTGAAGAACGCTGCACAGGCTTTCCAGCGCTTGATAGACTCCGTGCTTCGGGCCCTAAAATTCCTTTTCGTCTACCTCGACGCCATCCTCATCGCCAGCCCTAGCAAAGAGGAGCACTTCTGCCATCTGCGCACCCTCTTCACACGCCTCAGTCAACACGGTTTGATGATCAACCCAGCCAAGTGCCAGTTCGGACTGCAGCGGATTGATTTCTTGGGCCACTGCATCACATCAGACGGCGCAATCCACTTACAGACGAAGGTCGAGGCGGTTACATCTTTCCCGCGCCCGCAGACCATCAAGGCTCTGCAAGAGTTCCTCGGGATGGTCAATTTTTATCACCGGTTCGTCCCTAAGGTGGCTCTGCTTATGCAGCCCTTGTACGAAGCCCTCAAGGCCAGGTCCGGTAAGGATCCGATCAGCTGGACGGCCGAGATGGACCGGGCATTCGTCGACACCAAAGGCACCTTGGCCAACGCTACCATGCAGGTGCACCCACTTCAAGGTGCCATCATTGCCCTTACCACCGATGCGTCGGACTACACAGTCGGCGCAGTGCAGGAACAGTTGATGAAAGGGACGTGGCAACCACTGGCATTTTTCAGCCATCAACTAAGGCGAAACGAAAGAAAGTACAGCACTTTCGACCGGGAGTTGCTGGCCCTTTTTCTAGCCATCCGCCATTGCTAGAGGGACGTCCGTTCACGGCTTTTGTAGACGACAAGCCACTAACGTATGCTATGACCAAGACCACCGAACTGTGGTCAGCTCAGCAACAACGTCACCTGACGTTCATTTCAGAATTCACCACGGACATTCAGCATTTGTCCGGCAAAGACAACCTGGTGGCGGATTGCCGCTCCCGCGCGACTGTTCACGCAGTCCAACTCGGAATCGACTATGCCCTCATGGCTGCGGATCAATCCTCAGACCCAGAGGTCCAAGCATACAGGACCAGCCCCTCTAGCTTCCAAGCGGCCGACGTCAAATTCCATGCCGCAGGCACCACGCTACTTTGCGACGTCTCCATGGGAGCTCCCCGCTCTATCGTACCAGTCGCCTGGCGCTGTAAAGTGTTCGACGCCATACACGGGTTGTCACACCCTGGCATGAAGGCCTCGCAAAGGCTGATGTCGTCAAAATTCGTCTGGAGGGGTATGCACATGGATGTCCGCGACTGGGCCAAAACCTGCGTGGTCTGCCAAAAGGCCAAGGTACAGCGTCATGTAAAAGCTCCATTGACCACTTTCGCTGTTCCAGAGCGTCGATTCGACCACGTGAATGTGGACCTCGTGGGGCCGCTTCCACCTTCTCAAGGTTTTACACACATCCTCACAATGGTAAACCGCACCACTAGATAGCCCGAGGCTGTTCCTTTGGTTTCCACCACTTCGGCAGACGTAGCCAGAGCTTTCATCTCCTTTTGGGTTGCTCGTTTCGGGGTACCGGCGGACATCTCTTCCGATCATGGACCGCAGTTTTCCTCTGAGCTCTGGAACACTGTGGCTCAGGGGCTTGGCACCAAACTACATCGCACCACTGCCTATCTTCCACAGGCGAACAGCCTGTGCGAGCGATTCCACAGGTCGCTCAAAGCCGCTCTGCGGGCCAGTCTTCAAGGCGCGGGATGGTTGGACAGACTTCCCTGGGTCCTTTTGGGTCTTCGTACGGTGCCCAAAGAAGATTTGCAATCGTCCTCGGTGGAACTCGTATATGGCCAGCCACTACGAGTACCAGGAGATTTCCCCCCGTCTCCAACAGAGCCATGGTCCGCATCCTAGCAACTCGTCAGCCACCAGGAATCGGCCAGATGTTTCGCCCTAGTGCCTACATCGCATCACGGCTTACAGAGCTCCCACGTCCCAACTGAGCTGAAAAGCACCGAGTAGGTGTTTATCCGCCACGACGCTCACCGGGATCCGCTCAAGCCTCCTTACACTGGTCCCTTCCGCGTCATAGAGCCGGGAGACAAAACCTTTTCGGTCGATATCGGAGGTAAACCGGACCACATTTCGGTTGACCGGTTGAAGCCAGCACACTTAGACCTGTACCGCCCAGTCGAAATCACTCAACCGCCAAAACGTGGCCGACCGCCTACAGTTGCTGTGCCAGATCCACCACAACCGCCCGCCAGCTCCACCACCGTCCATCAGCTTCCACTTCAGGGTTACAGAAGTCGCTCGGACAGGCTTGTCAGGCCTCCTCGCCGTCTCACTTTTGCTGTTAAAGACAATTCTGGGGGGGCGCATGTGGCGGAGCCACTAAAGGACTCAGATCATTTGTATATAATTCCCTTTAACAGCATGTTAGCTAGAGCCTGAGTCTGTATCTTTATTTATACTGTTTACTTGTACAGAGCGTGATTACTTTAACAGCGCGGGTAAACGCGATGACGTCACGCCGTTCATCACGTGATCCCCCACTGGCGGGAAGAACGTGATGACATAATGATGTCAACCACGGGACGGCCCGAGCAGTCCTCGTGGAGCCTCCGAACTGAACAGAACTACGCTCGATGTTCTCCTGCAGTTACTTGTTTAAACCTGTTAGTTTCCATTAAACTTCGTTTTGTTTGATCGCCTGAGTGGACCTCAGTCTTTGGATAGGAACTAGACATTCCTACACACTGACTGTATTGTCCCCTGGGTCAGAAACAGTCACTGACTGTTTTGTCCAATGGGTCAGAATCAGACACTGACTGTATTGTCCCCGGGACAGTATCAGACACTGAATGTATTGTCCCCTAGTCAGAATCAGACACTGCCTGTATTGTCCCACAGTCAGTATCAGACACTGACTGTATTGTCCACTGGGTTAGAATCAGACACTGCCTGTATTGTCCCACAGTCAGTATCAGATACTGACTGTATAGTCCACTGGGTTAGAATCAGACACTGACTGTATTGTCCCCTTGTCAGAATCAGACACTGACTGTATTGTCCACTGGGTCAGAACCAGACACTGACTGTATTGTCCATTTTGTCAGAAACACACTGAGTGTATTGTCCACTGGGTCAGAATCAGATACTGACTGTATTGTCCCCTGCTCAGAATCAGACACTGACTGTATTGTCCACTGGGTCAGATCAGACACTGACTTTATTGTCCACTGTGTCAGAATCAGACACTGACTGTATTGTCCACTGGGTCATAGAGTCATAGAGTCATAGAGTTATACAGCACAGAAAGAGGCCCTTCGGCCCATCGTGTCTGCGCCGTCCATCAAGCCCTGTCTAATCTAATCCCATTTTCCAGCATTTGGTCCATAGCCTTGTATGCAATGGCATTTCAAGTGCTCATCCAAATGCTTCTTGAATGTTGTGAGGGTTCCTGCCTCTACCACCCTTTCAGGCAGTGAGTTCCAGACTCCAACCACCCTCTGGGTGAAAAAGTTCCTCCTCAAATCCCCTCTAAACCTCCTGCCCCTTACCTTGAATCTATGCCCCCTTGTTATTGACCCCCCTACTAAGGGGAAATGTTCCTCTTTACCTACCCTATCTATACCCCTCATCATTTTGTACACCTCAATCAGGTCCCCCCTCAGCCTTCTTTGCTCCAAGGAAAACAACCCCAGCCTGTTTAGTCTTTCTTCATAGCTGAGGCGCTCCATCCCAGGTAACATCCTGGTGAATCTTCTCTGCACCCTCTGCAAAGCAATCACATCCTTCCTATAGTGAGGTGACCAGAACTGCACACAGTACTCCAGCTGTGGCCTTACCAGCGCTTTGTACAGCTCCATCATAACCTCCCTGCTCTTATATTCTATGCCTCGGCTAATGAAGGCAAGTATCCCATATGCCTTTTTAACCACCTTATCTACCTGATCCGCTGCCTTCAGGGATCTATGTACATGTACACCAAGGTCCCTCTGACCCTCTGTGCTTCCTAGGGCCCTACCACTCATTGTGTATTCCCTTGCCTTATTTGTCCGTCCAAAATGCATCACCTCGCACTTTTCGGGGTTAAATTCCATTTGCCACTTTTCCGCCCATCTGACCAACCCGTTTATATCGTCCTGTAGCCTGAGGCTTTCCTCCTCGCAATTTACCACCCCACCAATTTTCGTGTCATCTGCGAACTTACTGATCATACCTTTTACATTCTCATCCAAATCATTTATGTAGATCACAAACAGCAAGGGACCCAGCACCGATCCCTGACATATCCCACTGGACACAGGCTTCCAGTCACAAAAGCAACCTTCGACCATCACCCTCTGCCTCCTGCCACTCAGCCATTTTAGGATCCAACATGCCAAGGCACCCTGGATCCCATGGGCTCTTACCTTCTTGACCAGTCTCCCATGCGGGACTTTGTCAAAAGCCTTACTGAAGTCCATGTATACCACATCCACAGCATTTCCCTCATCCACACACCTAGTCGCCCCCTCGAAAAATTCAATCAGATTTGTCAGACATGATTTACCCTTGACAAAGCCATGCTGACTATCCTCAATTAATCCTTGCCGCTCCAAGTGGAGACTAATTTTGTCCCTCAGAATTTTTTCCAATAATTTCCCTACCACAGATGTTAGGCTCACTGGCCTGTAATTCCCTGGTTTATCCCTGCTACCCTTCTTGAATAATGGTACTAAGTTAGCTGTTCTCCAGTCCTCTGGTACATCCCCTGTGGCCAGAGAGGTTCTGAAAATTTGTGTCAGAGCCCCTGCAATCTCTTCCTTTGCCTCACACAGCAGCCTGGGATACATCTCGTCCGGGCCTGGGGATTTATCCACTTTTTGGCCTGCTAAAACAACTAGTACCTCCTCCCTCTCGATGCTAATATGTTCAAGTATATCACAGTCCCCTTGCCCGATTTCTATGTCTACATCGTCTTCCTCCATAGTGAACACAGATGCAAAAAATTCATTTAAAACCCCGCCTACATCATCTGGCTCTACACACAGATTGCCACTTTGGTCCCTAATGGGCCCGACCCTTTCCCTGGTTATCCTCTTGCCCTTAATATACTTATAAAACATCTTATGATTTTCCTTTATTTTGCTCGCCAGTGTTATTTCATGGCCCCTCCTCGCCCTCCTAATTTCTTTTTTAAGTATGCCCCTGCACTTTTTATACTCCTCTTGGGCTTCCTCCGTCTTTAGTCTTTTGTGGTACATGTAGGTACCAACGATGTAGGTAAAAAGAGGGAGGAGGTCCTACAAGCTGAATTTAGGGAGTTAGGAGCTAAATTGAAAAGTAGGACCTCAAAGGTAGTAATCTCTGGATTGCTACCAGTGCCACGAGCTAATAAGTTTAGAGAGAGTAAGATAAATAAGCTAAATACGTGGCTTGAGCAGTGGTGCAAGGGAGAGGGATTTAAATTCTTGAGGCATTGGAACCAGTTCTTGGGGAGGAGGGACCTGTACCAAGGGGACGGTCTACACCTGAACTATGAGGGAGCCGATGTCCTCGGGGTAATATTTTCTAGGGCGGTTCGGGAGGATTTAAACTAATTTGGCAGGGGGATGGGAACCTAGGTAGTGGAAAAGAGGGAAGTCATATGAAGTCAGAAATAGATGGTAGAAAGGTGAGAAGCAATAAGCAAAGGAGAGAAACACAAAGGGCCAAACTAATTCATAATGAGAGTGTGAAAAAAGCAAGCCTGAAGGCTTTGTATCTTAATGCTAGAAGCATTAGGAACAAGGTGGATGAATTAGTTGTGGAAATAGAGGTAAACAAGTATGATTTGATTGGGATTACAGAAACGTGGCTGCAGGGTGGGCAAGGCTGGGAACTTAACATCCAGGGATATACAATATTTAGGAAGGATCGGCAAAAAGGTAGGGGAGGTGGGGTAGCATTGCTGGTAAAGGAGGGGATTAATGCAATGGAAAGGAAGGATATTAACTCGGATGAAACGGAATCTGTATGGGTAGAAATGAGAAATAGCAAGGGGAGGAAAACGTTAGTGGGTGTGATATATAGGCCTCCAAATAGTAATATGGAGGTGAGGGAAGGCATAAAAAGGGAAATTAGAGAAGCGTGCGATAAGAGCACAGCTGTCATCATGGGTGACTTTAATTTACATATTGATTGGACTACCCAAATTAGTAAAAATTCTGAGGAGGAGGAATTCCTGGAATGTTTTCGGGACAGTTATCTGGACCAATATGTCGAGGAGCCGACTCGAGATCAGGCCATTTTAGACTGGGTATTGTGCAATGAGAAGGGGCTTATCAGCAATCTTCTTGTACGAGGCCCCTTGGGTCAGAGCGATCATAATATGATCGAGCTCTCAGTCGAGATGGAGAGTGAGGAAATTGAATCAGAGACTAAGGTCCAGAACTTAAATAAAGGGAATTACGAGGGTCTGAGACGGGAATTGGGTAAGATTGATTGGGTGGTGTTTCTGGGGGGATTGACAGTAGAGAGACAATGGCAAGCATTCAAAGATAGAATGGAAGAATTCCAGAACATGTTTATACCGGTTTGGCATAAAAATAAACCTAAAAAGGTGACTCAACCGTGGATAACGAGGGAAATTAGGGACAGCATAAAATCAAAAAAAAGGGCATATCAACTGGCAAAAAAAAGCACCAGACCGGAAGATTGGGGGCAGTACAGGATACAGCAAAAGAGGACAAAGGGATTAATCAGGAAGGGGAAAATAGAATACGAAAGTAAACTTGCAGCAAACATAAAGACAGACTGCAAAAGCTTTTATCGGTATATCAGGAGGAAAAGACTGGTAAAATCCCAAGTCGGTCCCTTGCAGTCCGATTCGGGAGAATATATAATGGAGAATAAGGAAATGGCTGACCAATTAAACTCATACTTTGGTTCTGTATTCACAAAGGAGGACACAAATAACCTCCCAGGAATATCGGCAAACATGGGGACTAATGAGAGGGAGGAGCTGACAGAAATTAGTATCTCTAGGGATATGGTGTTGGGTAAGTTGAGGGGACTGAAGGCCGACAAATCCCCGGGGCCTGATAAACTACATCCTAGGGTACTTAAGGAGGTGGCCCTGGAGATAGCAGATGCTCTAAGGATCATCTTCCGGAACTCCATTGACTCGGGAACAGTGCCCGTGGATTGGAGGGTAGCTAATGTTACCCCAATATTTAAAAAGGGGGGTAGAGAGAAAGCAGGGAATTATAGACCAGTAAGCCTTACATCGGTTGTGGGCAAAATGCTGGAGTCCATTATTAAGGATAAAATAGCGGAGCACTTGACAAATGGGGAAAGGATCGGACAGAGTCAACATGGATTTACAAAGGGTAAATCGTGTTTGACTAATCTGCTGGAATTTTTTGAGGAAGTAACTGGTAAAATGGATGGGGGAGAGCCAGTGGATGTGGTGTACCTTGACTTCCAGAAAGCATTCGATAAGGTTCCACACAAAAGATTATCATGCAAAATTAAGGCTCATGGAATTGGGGGCAAAGTATTAACGTGGATAGAGAACTGGCTGGCGGATAGAAAACAGAGAGTTGGAATAAACGGCTCGTTTTCGGAGTGGCAGGCAGTGACCAGCGGGGTGCCGCAAGGATCTGTCCTGGGACCCCAGCTGTTCACAATATATATAAATGATCTGGATCAGGGAATTGGATGCAATATTTCCAAATTCGCTGACGACACTAAACTAGGAGGAGGTGTGGGCTCTGATGAGGATGTCAGGAGGCTACAGTGCGATTTGGACAGGTTGGGGGAATGGGCGGATACGTGGCAGATGCACTATAATGTGGATAAATGCGAGGTTATCCACTTTGGGGGTAAAAACAGGAGGGTAGATTATTATCTAAATGGCAATAGATTGGGAGATGGAGAAGTGCAGAGGGACCTGGGTGTTCTTGTGCACCAGTCACTGAAGGAGAGCATGCAGGTGCAACAGGCGATTAAGAAGGCAAATGGTATGTTGGCCTTCATATCAAGGGGGTTCGAGTATAGGAATAGGGATACCTTACTACAGCTGTACAAGGTGCTGGTGAGACCGCATCTGGAGTATTGTGTACAGTTTTGGTCACCCCATCTGCGGAAGGATGTTCTTGCCATGGAAAGAGTGCAACGGCGATTCACCAGGCTGATACCTGGAATGGCGGGAATGACCTACGAGGAGAGATTGAATAGTTTGGGCTTGTACTCACTGGAGTTTAGAAGATTGAGAGGGGATCTCATCGAAACATATAAAATTATGGCAGGCCTGGACAGGCTGAATTCAGAGAGAATGTTTCCAATGGCCGGGGAGCACAGAACCAGGGGCCACAGTCTAAAAATAGCGGGCAAATCATTTAAAACAGAGATGAGGAAGAATTTCTTCACTCAAAGAGTGGTGAGCCTGTGGAATTCCCTGCCACAGAGGGCTGTGAAGGCTAATTCAATAAATATTTTCAAGAGAGAATTGGATATATTTCTGAAGGCTAAGGGGATTAAGGGTTACGGAGAAAAGGCGGGGACGGGGTACTGAACTGGTAAGATCAGCCATGATCTCATTGAATGGCGGAGCAGGCTCGAAGGGCCGAATGGCCTACTCCTGTTCCTATCTCTATGTATCTATGTATCTATGTAACTGCCAAAAGCCCCCCTTTTTTTCCTAATGCATTTTTGTATATCCCTTGTCATCCAAGGTTCCCTTTGCTTGTTGGTACCACCCTTGACCTTTACGGGAACATGTTGGCGTTGTACTCTCTCTATTTCCCTTCTGAAAGTCTCCCACTGCTTTGATGTGGATTTTCCTATAAGTAGCTGCCCCCAGTCCACTTTGGCCATATCCTGCCTTGTCATATTAAAATCGGCCTTCCCCCAATTTAGAACCCTTATTTAGAGTCATAGAGTCATAGAGTGATACAGCACGGATAGAGGCCCTTCGGCCCATCGTGTCCGCGCCGGCCATCACACCCTGTCTAATCTAATCCCATATTCCAGCATTTGGTCCGCAGCCTTGTATGCTATGGCATTTCAAGTGCTCATCCAAATGCGTCTTGAATGTTGTGAGGGTTCCAGCCTCCACAACCCTTCCGGGCAGTGAGTTCCAGACTCCAACCACCCTCTGGGTGAAAAAGTTCTTTCTCAAATCCCCTCTAAACCTCCCGCCCTTTACCTTGAATCTGTGCCCCCTAGTTATTGACCCTTCTACTAAGGGAAAAAGCTCCTTAGTATCCATCCTATCTATGCCCCTCATAATTTTGTACACCTCAATCATGTCCCCCCTCAGCCTCCTCTGCTCCAAGGAAAACAAACCCAATCTGCCCAGTCTCTCTTCATAGCTGAAGCGTTCCAGCCCTGGTAGCATCCTGGTGAATCTCCTCTGCACCCTCTCCAAAGCTATCACATCTTTCCTGTAGTGTGGCGACCAGAACTGCACACAGTATTCCAGCTGTGGCCTAACCAGTGTTTTATACAGCTCCATCATAACCTCCTTGCTCTTATATTCTATGCCTCGGCTAATGAAGGCAAGTATCCCATATGCCTTTTTTACCACCTTATCCACCTGTTCCGCCGCCTTCAGGGATCTGTGTACTTGCACACCCAGATCCCTCTGACCCTCCGTCTTGCCTAGGGTCTTACCATTCATTGTGTATTCCCTTGCCTTGTTAGTCCCCCCAAAGTGCATCACCTTGCACTTTTCCGGGTTAAATTCCATTTGCCACTGTTCCGCCCATCTGACCAACCCATCGGTATCGTCCTGCAGACTGAGACTACCCTCCTCGCTATTTACCACCCTACCAATTTTTGTATCATCCGCGAACTTACTGATCATACCTTTTACATTCATATCCAAGTCATTAATATAGACCACAAACAGCAAGGGACCCAGCACCGATCCCTGTGGTACCCCACTGGCCACAGGCTTCCAGTCACAAAAACAACCTTCGACCATCACCCTCTGCCTTCTGCCACTAAGCCAGTTTTGTATCCAATGTGCCAAGGCACCCTGGATTCCATGGGCTCTTACCTTCTTGACCAGTCTCCTGTGCGGGACTTTATCGAAGGCCTTACTGAAATCCATGTATACCACATCCACTGCGTTGCCCTCATCCACACACCTAGTCACCCCCTCAAAAAATTCAATCAAATTAGTCAGACATGATCTTCCCTTGACAAAGCCATGTTGACTATCCCTGATTAATCCTTGCCTCTCCAAGTGGAGACTGATTTTGTCCCTCAGAATTTTTTCCAATAATTTTCCCACCACTGATGTTAGGCTCACTGGCCTGCAGTTCCCCGGCTTTTCCCTACTCCCCTTCTTGAATAATGGAACTACATTCGCGGTTCTCCAGTCCTCTGGCACATCCCCTGTGGCCAGAGAGGTTCTGAATATGTGTGTTAGAGCCCCCGCAATCTCCTCCTTTGCCTCACACAGCAGCCTGGGATACATTTCGTCCGGGTCTGGGGATTTATCCATTTTTAGGCCTGCTAAAACCGCCAATACCTCCTCCCTCTCGATGTTAATGTGTTCGAGCATATCACAGTCCCCCCGCCCTATTTCTATGTCTACATCGTCCCTCTCCATAGTGAAAACAGATGCAAAAAATTCATTTAGAACCCCTCCTACATCTTCCGGCTCCATACACAGATTGCCACTTTTGTCCCTAATGGGCCCTATTTTTTCCCTAGTTATCCTCTTACCCTTAATATACTTATAAAACATCTTAGGATTTTCCTTTAATTTGCTCGCCAGTGTTATTTCATGGCCCCTCCTTGATCTCCTAATTTCTTTTTTAAGTATCCCCCTGCACTTTTTGTACTCCTCCAGGGCTTCCTCCGTCTTTAGCCTTTTGTATCTGCCAAAAGCCCTCCTTTTTTTTCTAATCCATTCTCGTATATCCCCTGACATCCACGGTTCCCTGTGGTTTTTGGAACCACCCTTGACCTTTACGGGAACATGTTGCCATTGTGTGATCTCAATCCCCCTTCTGAAAGCCTCCCATTGCTCTGATGCGGATTTTCCTACCAGTAGCTGATCCCAGTCCATTTTGGCCAGATCCTGCCTTATCCTATTAAAATCGGCCTTGCCCCAATTTAGAACCTTTATTTCCAGCCCATCCCTGTCCTTTTCCATGGCCACCTTAAATCTCACCATATTATGGTCACTGTCACCAAAGTGCTCACCTACTAGCACTTCTTCCACTTGGCCGGCCACATTCCCTAGAATTAGGTCCAGTACCGCCCCCTCTCTTGTAGGACCTTCTACATGCTGGCTCAAAAAGCTCTCCTGGATGCACTTTACGAATTCTACACCCTCTGTGCCTTTCACACTCTGACTATCCCAGTTAATATTGGGGAAGTTGAAATCCCCCATTCTTATTACCCTATTATTTGCACATTTCTCTGAGATTTGCCTACATATCTGTTCCTCTATCTCCCCCTGACTGTTTGGAGGCCTATTGTACACTCCCAGCAAAGTGCTTGCCCCCTTCTTGTTTTTAAGCTCCACCCATATGGCCTCATTAGAGGAACCTGCTAATATGTCATCCCTCCTTACTGCAGTAATTGACTCCTTAATTAATATTGCTACACCCCCTCCTCTTATACCCCCCCTCTGTCTCGCCTGAAGATTCTGTACCCCAGAATATTGAGCTGCCAGTCTTGCCCCTCCCTCAACCATGTCTCCGTGATAGCAACAATATCATACTCCCATGTGTTTATCAACACCTTCAGTTCATCCACCTTATTTGCAAGACTCCTTGCATTAAAATAGATGCCATCCAGCCTTGCCCTTATATATTTGCCCTGTCTACCAAGCTGACTTGTTTTTTTCTCTATAATTGGCAGCACATCACCCCCTCTTTCAGCTCCCCTCTGTATCCCATCCCCCTGCCAAGTTAGTTTAAACCCCCCCCAACAGTGCTAGCAAACCTCCCCGCAAGGATATTTGTCCCGCTCTGGTTCAGGTGCAACCCGTCCGACTTGTACAAGTCCCACCTTTCCCAGAAGCAGACCCAGTGATCCAGGAAACTAAAGCCCTCCCTCCTGCACCAACTCTGTAGCCACGCATTCATCTGTTCTATCTTCCTATTCCTATACTCACTGGCACGTGGCACCAGGAGTAATCCAGAGATTACAACCTTTGAGGTCCTGCTCTTTAATCTTCTACCTAGCTCCCGAAATTCTTGCTGCAGGACCTCATCCCTCTTTTTACCTATGTCGTTGGTACCAATGTGGACACTGACTGTATTGTCCACTGGGTCAGAATCAGACACAGACTGTATTGTCCACTGGGTCAGAATCAGACAATGAAGGTGTTGTCCCCTGGGTCAGAATCAGACACTGACTGTATTGTCCCCGGGTCAGACTCAAACACTGACTGTATTTTCCACTGGTTCAGAATCAGAACTGGCTGTATTGTCCACTGGTTCAGAATCAGACACTGAGGGCTAGATTTTCAGTATAGGCAGTTTTGGGGCGCTAACCTTAGCGCCCGCCCGAAGTTAGCGCCCGCCCCAAAGTAGCGCCCCGTTGCCGGGAATTCAGTGGCTTCGCCCTAAGAGGTTGGTGGAGCGCTAAAAGAGGCGTTCCACTACTCTCTTTAGGCGCTAAGCCGGCGGTCCAGAGGGATAGCGCCCAGGCGGGGCGCAGCACGGGTGCGGTCATTTTTGCACTGACAGCAGACCCCGTGGTGCCGACCAGCTCTTAAAGGGGGAAGGGACGAATTGGTCTGCTGCCACGCCCTGCACACTGCAGCCTTGCAAAGAGGCCTCAACACTACTGCTCAGCCCCAGGGAGTCATGGCAACGCCAGAGAAGGCCCGTCAGCGTGCCCTGCGCTTCTCAGAGGGTGATCTGGACATAATGGTCACAGCTCTGGAGGTGAGGCGCAAGATCTTGTTTCCAGAGAGTGGGAGGAATCCAACCCACCACGACTACACCAAAGCCTGGAAGCAGATCGCCCAGAGGGTGACGTTCACCGGCGAGGCCCCCAGGACCCACACACAATGCCGTAAGAAATACAACGATCTGACCAGGATTGTGAGGGTGAGTAGCCTTTCCAGTCTCCTCCTCATTCTTGCATGTACACCTGACATGATGGGCAAAGGGACCTGAAAGTCCTTTTGGCCAGCCCTCAGCCAGCAGCATTGGGACAGTCATGAGCATCAAATGGCCATACGGCACTCTACACTTTGGCCCAGCTATTCCACCATGGGAGGCAGTGGACAGTACATCAGGGCTTCACTCTGTCCAAGCTATTCCACCATGGGAGGCAGTGCACACTACATCAGGGCTTCACTGCGCACTTACAGCCCGTCCTTTCTCTTGCAGGCTAAAGTAGCGTTTAATCGCCAGGCCCGTGCCAGGGGTGGCCGCGCCAAGCTGCAGAAGCTCACTCGGCTGGAGGAGCGCGTGGGTGTGCTCATGGGAGCCCGTGTGATTGTCCCCACAGCGTGCAGTGTATCCGACCCTCCACTGCCCGGCAATGGAAAGGACCTCGCCTTTTGGCCCTCTCGCGTCGCACTGGCCCATCCGAGCTACCTCCTTTGCCACTGTCCCACCAATGCGCTGTATCCCACCAGTCCTAACTCCCTCGCTGACGCCGTCTCCTCACTCTGAAGCTACTCTTGTGCATTCCTGCTTTCAGCTGGTGACGACCAGGACCCTGAGGCTGCCAGTGAAAGCACCTCCAACCAGGAGGAGGAGGAGGAGCAAGCCGGACCTTTGGGGGAACAGTCACATCCCGCAGGAGAGGAGGAAATGCTCGACACCTCCTCACTGGACGAGTGCCTGGAGGAACTGTCGCAGGGCAATGCAGCTTCTGGGACCAGTGGCGTCCAGCCACCCAGCAGCCGTGCGCGTGGCCCGCGGCCTTCCCCCCAAAGGGGGGAAGGATCAGAGGGGAGTGCTGCTGCTCGGCACACTCGCCGTCACCAACGCGGCAAGGGTCCCCTAGTTCAGCCCCCTCCTCCCCAGCGGGAGAGTCGCGACTCCAGTCCGGACACCTTCACTTCGGAGGAGGTGCGGAAGCTCGATCAGATGGCCGACGACTCGGACCGGCGCCACACGGAGCTCATGAGCGTGGTGGGGTGCATGCCTGAGGCCATCGAGTCGCTGGCGACCAGTGTGCGCGAGTTCGGGGCAGCAACTGCCGTGACTGGCCGCACGCTAACTGATGCCATCAAGACCCTGGCGGATGTGATGCGCGCGCACACCAGGACCACAGGGCCACTCACTGCTGCCACACGCGCTGTCTCAGGCAGGCATCGCCAGGGCAGGCGCCGCGCTGGACCATCCCAGCAAGCCGGCCGTCGGCTGATTGCTGCGGATCCTGCAGTGTGGGCCCGGCCGAGTGCCACCGCGCCACAGCACCAGCCAGCGCTTCCCAGACGCCAGCTGGCCCACATTGCGCCATCCGTCGCCGCCATTCCCCCTCTGGGGCGTCAAGGGCAAGCGGCTGCAGCTGATGGTGGCCAGGCTCAGGTGCGCCACTCAGGAGACGGCCCCTCGAGGCCCAAACGCCGTGTAGGCCGCCCCCCAGCGGCATCTGGCGGAAGGGCATCTGAGCCTCAGGCGCCTTCCCCCAGCCTCGCAGCAGCCACTGGGCAGAGCTTGCGATGGAGCAGCAGGCAGGGCAGGGGAGGCAAAATGCTGGCCAAGGTCTCGCCCTCGCGGGCCACTCAGTAGAGGGTGTGGCCAGCTTTCCTTTAATATGGCGGTGGCCATCTTTATTTTGCCCATGGTTGTGCTTTTGGAGGGCTTTTTTTTTGCGTTAGGCCGACGTTGAGGCCCGGTTTCAATAAAGGTGGAGTGGCTCCTCCCCAGTTTGTGGGAGTGAGTCGTTTGTTGGGTATTTTGTGGGGCCCGTTTATTGTTTTTGGGGATTCATGTGGGAAGGGCTTTTCATTTTTGTGTAATAAAAAATTATCTTTATTCATGCAGTCTCCATGGTTGTTCTTCTTAGTGTTTGTTGGCTTCGCCGGCTGAGGGCTTGTGGAGCGGCTGCATTCATCTTCCCTCATGGCCCCTGGCCATTCCCTGACAGGGGGCTTAGAAGTACCGTGTAATAAGGTGGCGTCGTGCGGCCCTTGGCCCTGGTCGCTCCCTCCTGGGAACGTACTCCTGCTCCTCCTCCTCCTCCTCCTCCTCCTCCTCATGCTCCTCCTGCTCCTCCTCCTGAGGTGCTGGTCCAACGTCAGGTGGCAGTGCCTGAGTCCTGCGGATAGCCAGGTTGTGTAGCATGCAGCAAACCACCACAAATTGGGAGACCCGGTCCGGCGAATACTGGAGAGCTCCTCCGGAGCGATCAAGGCAGCGGAACCGCTGCTTGAGGACCCCAATAGTTAGCTCGATGATGTTGCGGGTGGTTTGATGGCTCTCGTTGTAGGCCTCTTCAGCAGCGGTCCTGGGCGCGCGGAGCGGGGTCATGAGCCAGGTGCACAAAGGATAGCCTTTGTCCCCGAGTAGCCATCCTCTTGGGGGAGGCTGTGCCTGGAACATGTCATGCACAGTACTCTGCCGCAGGATAAAGGCATCGTGGCTGCTGCCTGGGAAGCTGGCATTGACTGCCATGATGCGCTGCTTGTGGTCACAGACCAGCTGCACATTCAGAGAATGGTAGCCCTTCCTGTTGCGATACTGCTCGCCATGCTCCAGAGGGGCCCGCAAAGCCACATGCGTACAGTCAATGGCGCCCTGCACCAAGGGGAATTCCCCGAGTCTGGAAAATCCCAATGCGCGCTGATGCTGGCTCTCCAGGGCCATGGGGAAGGAGATGAATTGGCTTCTCCTTCTGAACAGTGCTTCGGTCACCTGGCGGATGCAGCGATGCGCGCCGTACTGGGAGATGTTTGCTATGTCCCCAGCAGCGTATTGGAAGGAGCTGGTGGCATAGAAGTTCAATGCCACCGTCACCTTCACTTCCACCGACAGAGACGTCCTGCACCTGAGCTTTGGCCGCAGATCTCGGCGAAGCAGGTGGCAGATCTCTGCAATCACCCCCTTTCGGAATCGGAGCCTTTTAACACATCGCGCGGCACTCATGTTTAGGTAGGAGCGCTGCTGGCGGTATAGCCTGACTGGGTAAGGCCTACGTGGCCGACGCCTGTAGCCCCCTCTGCCTCTAGCCAGGGCTGCCCCTCTCACAATGCGTCTGCGAGCCCTACGGACATGGAGCTGCAGCTCCGCGTTGGCACCCCATGCAACCCCCATCAAATCCTGGAAAACACTCTAATTTCCAAATGGCCACTTGCAGCGCTGTTGCCTGAGTCCAAAAATACCTGGCTTTTGCTGCTTGAAACCAGTTAGCTATCCTCCTTGTTGTGTCTCCAGAAATGCGTTGCACAAGACTGTTTTCTGAAAAAAGGATGGCCTTTATACTGGAGAGGACGTTCCCTTTAATTAGCGCCCCCCGGGGCCCGCGCTGGTTGTGTTGCGTTCCTTTTTCCAAACGCTCCGGCCGCCCGCCGCACAATGGGGCGGTCCGACTGAAGTTTGCAATCGGGGCGGCCAAAGGGCGTTGCACGAGGATGTGACGTCATTTTCTGCGCGCGCATCCGGGCGGGCGCTAAACTTTGCGCCGGCGCTAACGGGCAACTTAATTTGGGGCGGGGCGCAAACTGCGCTGCGCCCGGGCGCTACACGCATAGCGCCCGGAAATCACTTCTCTTAAGGCGCTAACTGCTGGCGCAAGCAACTGAAAATCTAGCCCTGAATGTATTGTCCCCAGGTCAGAAACAAACACTGACTGTATTGTCCACTGGTTCAGAATCAGACACAGACTGTATAGTCCCCGGGTCAGAATCAGACACTGACTGTATTGTCCCCAGGTCAGAAACAAACACTGACTGTATTGTTCCCCGGGTCAGAATCAGACACTGACTGTATTGTTCCCTGGGTCAGAATCAGACACTGAATGTATTATCCACTGGGTCAGAATCAGACACTGACTGTATTGTCCATTTTGCCAGAAAAACACTGACTGTATTGTCCCCGGGTCAGAATCAAACACTGACTGTATTTTCCACTGGTTCAGAATCAGAACTGGCTGTATTGTCCACTGGGTCAGAATCAGACACTGACAATATTGTCCACTGGTTCAGAATCAAACACTGACTGTATTTTCCACTGGTTCAGAATCAGACACTGAATGTATTGTCCACTGGGTCAGAATCAGACACTGACTGTATAGTCCCCGGGCCAGAATCAGACACTGACTGTATAGTCCCCGGGTCAGAATCAGGCACTGACTGTATAGTCCCCGGGTCAGAATCAGACACTGATGGTATTGTCCACTGGTTCAGAATCAGACACTGACTGTATAGTCCCCGGGTCAGAATCAGACACTGACTGTATAGTCCCCGGGTCAGAAACAAACACTGCCTGACCAGGCCCACTTTCTCCTCCTTGGCCACTAAACATGGTGTAGAACATCAAATCACCACTACCGGCCCCTCGGTTTACGCACGGGCCCGACGGCTCGAACCTGGCAAGCTCGCGGCTGCGAAAGCAGAGTTTGACACGATGGAGCGGCTGGAGCTTATTCGCCGGTCGAATAGTCCCTGGTCTTCGCCTCTCCATATTGTTCCGAAACCCGGCGGCGGATGGCGGCCATGCGGCGACTATCGACGCCTGAATGACGCCACTACTCCTGATCAGTACCCAATCCCGCATATTCAAGATTTCTCAGCCCATTTGGCGGGAAATTCCTTTTTTTCAAAAGTCGACCTCGTCCGTGGTTACCACCAGGTCCCCGTGCACCCGCAAGATGTCCCGAAAACCACAGTCATCACCCCATTCGGCCTGTTTGAATTTCTGCGGATGCCGTTTGGCTTGAAGAACGCTGCACAGGCTTTCCAGCGCTTGATAGACTCCGTGCTTCGGGTCCTAAAATTCCTTTTCGTCTACCTCGACGACATCCTCATCGCCAGCCCTAGCAAAGAGGAGCACTTCTGCCATCTGCGCACCCTCTTCACACGCCTCAGTCAACACGGTTTGATGATCAACCCAGCCAAGTGCCAGTTCGGCCTGCAGCGGATTGATTTCTTGTGCCACCGCATCACATCAGACGGCGCAATCCCCTTACAGGCGAAGGTCGAGGCGGTTACATCTTTCCCGTGCCCGCAGACCATCAAGGCTCTACAAGAGTTCCTCGGGATGGTCAATTTTTATAACCGGTTCGTCCCTAAGGTGGCTCTGCATATGCAGCCCTTGTACGAGGCCCTCAAGGATACGATCAGCTGGACGGCCGAGATGGACCGGGCATTCATCGACACCAAAGGCGCCTTGGCCAACGCTACCATGCAGGCGCACCCGCTTCCAGGTGCCACCATTGCCCTTACCACCGACGCTTCGGACTACGCAGCCGGCGCAGTGCAGGAACAGTTGGTGAAAGGGACGTGGCAACTGCTGGCGTTTTTCAGCCGTCAACTAAGGCGAAACGAAAGAAAGTACAGCACTTTCGACCGGGAGTTGCTTGCCCTTTCTCTAGCCATCCGCCATTTCCGGCTCTTACTAGAGGGACGTCCGTTCATGGCTTTTGTAGACCACAAGCCACTAACGTATGCTATGGCCAAGTCCGCCGAACCGTGGTCAGCTCGGCAACAACGTCACCTGATGTTCATTTCAGAATTCACCACGGACATTCAGCATTTGTCTGGCAAAGACAACCTGGTGGCGGATTGCCTCTTCCGCGCGTCTGTTCACGCAGTCCAACTCGGAATCGACTATGCCCTCATGGCTGCGGATCAAGCCTCGGACCCAGAGGTCCAAGCATACAGGACCAGCCCCTCTAGCTTCCAAGTGGCCGATGTCAAATATCCATGCCGCAGGCACCACGCTACTTTGCAACATCTCCATGGGAGCTCCCAGCTCTATCGTACCAGTCGCCTGGCGCTGTAAAGTGTTCGACGCCATACACGGGTTGTCACACCCTGGCATGAAGGCCTCGCAAAAGCTGATGTCGTCAAAATTCATCTGGAGGGGTATGCACATGGATGTCCGCGACTGGGCCAACACCTGCGTGGCCTGCCAAAAGGCCAAGGTACAGCGTCATGTAAAAGCTCCATTGACCACTTTCGCTATTCCAGAGCTTCGATTCGACCACGTGAATGTGGACCTCATGGGGCCGCTTCCACCTTCTCAAGGTTTTACACACATCCTCACAATGGTAGACCGCACCACTAGATGGCCCGAGGCAGTTCCTTTGGTTTCCACCACTTCGGCAGACGTAGCCAAAGCTTTCATCTCCTTTTGGGTTGCTCGTTTCGGGATACCGGCAGACATCTCTTCCGATCGTGGACCGCAGTTTTCCTCTGAGCTCTGGAACACTGTGGATCAGGGGCTTGGAACCAAACTACATCGCACCACTGCCTATCTTCCACAGGTGAACAGCCTGTGCGAGCGATTCCACAGGTCACTCAAAGCCACTCTGCGGGCCAGTCTTCAAGGCGAGGGATGGGTGGACAGACTTCCCTGGGTCCTTTTGGGTCTTCGTACGGTGCCCAAAGAAGATTTGCAATCGTCCTCGGCGGAACTTGTATATGGCCAGGCACTACGAGTACCAGGAGATTTCCTCTCATCTCCAACAGAGCCATGGTCCGCATCCCAGCAACTCGTCAGCCACCAGGAATCGGCCAGATGTTTCGCCCTAGTGCCTACGCCGCATCACGGCTTACAGAGCTCCCACGTCCCAACTGAGCTGAAAATCGCCGAGTACGTGTTTATCCGCCACGATGCTCACCGGGATCCTCCCAAGCCTCCTTACACTGGTCCCTTCCACGTCATAGAGCCGGGAGACAAAACCTTTTTGGTCGATATCGGAGATAAAACGGACCACATTTTGGTTGACTGGTTGCAGCCGGCACACTTAGACCTGTACCTCCCAGTCGAAATCGCTCAACTGCCAAAACGTGGCCGACCGCCTACAGTTGCTGTGCCAGATCCACCACAACCGCCCGCCAGCTCCACCACCGTCCAGCAGCTTCCACTTCAGGGTTACAGAAGTCGCTCGGACAGGCTTGTCAGGCCTCCTCGCTGTCTCACTTTTGCTGTTAAAGACAATTCTGGGGGGGCGCATGTGGCGGAGCCACTAAAGGACACAGATCATTTGTATATAATTCCCTTTAACAGCATGTTAGCTACAGCCTGAGTCTGTATCTTTATTTATACTGTTGGCTTGTACAGAGCTTGATTACTTTAACAGCGCGGGTGAACGCAATGACGTCACGCCGTTCATCACGTGACCCCCCACTGGCAGGAAGAATGTGATGATATAATGATGTCACCCACGGGATGGCCCGAGCAGTCCTCGTGGAGCCTCCGAACTGAACAGAACTACGCTCGATGTTCTCCTGCAGTTACTTGTTTAAACCTGTTAGTTTCCATTAAACTTCGTTTTGTTTGATCGCCTGAGTGGACCTCAGCCTTTGGATAGGAACTATACATTCCTACACACTGACTGTATTGTCCCCTGGGTCAGAAACAGTCACTGACTGTTTTGTCCAATGGGTCAGAATCAGACACTGACTGTATTGTCCCCAGGACAGTATCAGACACTGAATGTATTGTCCCCTAGTCAGAATCAGACACTGCCTGTATTGTCCCACAGTCAGTATCAGACACTGACTGTATTGTCCACTGGGTTAGAATCAGACACTGACTGTATTGTCCCCTTGTCAGAATCAGACACTGACTGTATTGTCCACTGGGTCAGATCAGACACTGACTGTATTGTCCACTGGGTCAGAATCAGACACAGACTGTATTGTCCACTGGGTCAGAATCAGACACTGACTGTATTGTCTCCGGGTCAGAATCAGACACTGACTGTATTTTCCACTGGTTCAGAATCAGACACTGACGGTATTGTCCACTGTTTCAGAATCAGACACTGACGGTATTGTCCACTGGGTCAGAATCAGACACTGACCGTATTGTCCCCGGGTCAGAATCAGACACTGACCGTATTGTCCCCGGGTCAGAATCAGACACTGACAGTATTGTCCACTGGGTCAGAATCAGACACTGACTGTATCGCCCCCGGGTCAGAATCAGACACTGACTTTATTGTCCCCAAGTCTGAAAGAAACACTGACTGGATTGTCCACTGTGTCAGAATCAAACACTGCCTGTGTTTTCCACTGGGTCCGAACAAGACACTGACTGTATAGTCCCCTGGATCTGAATCAGACACTGACTGTATTGTCCAGTGTGTCAGAATCAGACACTGATTGTACTGTCCAGTTCTCCAGAATCTTACACTGACTGTATTGTCCCCTGGGTCAGACTCAGACACTGACTGTATTGTCCCCGGGACAGTATCAGACACTGACTGTATTGTCCCCTAGTCAGAATCAGATACTGACAGTATTGTCCACTGTGTCCGAATCAGACACTGAGAGTATTGTTCATGGGTCAGATTCAGACACTGACTGTATAGTCCTCTGGATCTGAATCAGACACTGACTGTATTGTCCAGTGTGTCAGAATCAGACACTGATTGTACTGTCCACTTGTCCAGAATCTTACACTGACTGTAATGCCCTCTGGGTCAGAATCAGTCACTAACTGTTTTGTCCCCGGGTCTGAATCAGACACTGACTGAATTGTCCGCGGGACAGAATCAGACACTGACTGTATTGTCCACTGGGTCAGAATCAGACACTGACTCTATTGTTCCCTGCGTCAGAATCGGACACTGAATGTATTGTCCACTGCATCTGAATCAGACACTGACTGTATTGTCTGTAATCATTAATAACATGTCATTCTAGAATAGTACGCTAGGTGGAGCTGTAGAGCTCTATGGAGCTGTATATTTAGTTGTATGTGTTTAAGACTGCACTACCAACGATGCACTAGGCTACCCAGAAGGCAGTAGTCATGATGGCAGCCTGCACACAGAAGCACACATGCTGAATCTCTACAGATGCTGTACCTAGAGAACATGTACTGAATAAATGACTAGCTAGAAACTAGCTGTGTTCATAATAATAATGTCTAGTTATTAATGAACATAACATGGTACCAGGAGTTGTGAAAATCTGCTAAACATTGTGAAACGCGACATGGAGTCTTTGAAGCCACCAGGAGTTTTGAATCTCACGGGAAATGTCGACTACAATTGGCGGGCTTTCAAACAACAATTCGAACTCTACATTGCTGCCATCGGGTTCGGTATGAAGCCAGACGCAAGGAAGGTAGCGTTGCTGCTCACGGTTGCAGGCCCACAGGCGATAGAGGTATTTAATATGTTTATATTTAATCTAGAGGAGAACAGAGAAAAATTAGACGATGTTCTACAGAAGTTTGATACACATTGTTCGCCCAAAACGAACGAAACATATGCGAGGTACGTGTTCTGTTCTCGGACACAGCAGCAAAATGAGACGTTTGATAGCATTGTGACCGATCTGAAACTGAAAGCGCAGACATGTAATTTCTCTGAGCTGAAAGCACCCATGATTCGTGACCAGATTGTGTTTGGTATTCATGATAGAAAAGTCAGTGAACGTCTGTTGAGAGAAACCGAACTGACATAAAGATATCTGGAGGAAAACACTTCACTAAGATTGATCTGGCCCAGGCGTACCTGCAAATGGAGGTAGAAGAAGCCTCGAAACAGTACCTCATGATCAACAGTCATAAAGGTCTCTACCAATACAACCGGCTGGTGTTCGGGGTAGCATCAGCTCCGGCTATTTGGCAAAGGGCAATGGATCAAGTCCTGCAAGGGATACCAGGGACCCAGTGTTATTTGGACGACATCCTGGTCACAGGCGAAAAAGACAGTGATCACCTCGCCAACCTGGAGCAGGTGCTCACTAGATTGGAGGAATACGGGCTCCGAGCTAATCGCCACAAATGCGAGTTTTTCCAGAAGCAGATCTCGTATTGTGGCCACGTTATTGATGAAGAGGGGTTACATAAGTCCCCTGAAAAGATTGAGGCAGCAGTCAAGGCTCCAGCACCGGAAAATGTGTAACAACTGAGGTCGTTCCTCGGGCTGGTGAACTACTACCATAAGTTCTTGCCGAATTTGTCTACCGTACCACACCCACTGAACACCCTACTGCAAACGGGGGTACCATGGAAGTGGAATGACGAACGTAAACGAGATTTCCAGAAGTGCAAAGAATTGATCACATCAAAAGAGGTGTTGGCTCATTTCAACCCAGCACTACCAATTCGGTTGGCGTGTGATGCATCATCCTATGGTATTGGAGCGGTGTTGTCGCACAAATTCCCGGACGGCTCGGAGAGGCCAGTAGCCTTTGCGTCTCGGTCACTAACCTCAGCCAAGCGTAACTACGCCCAGATTGACAGGGAGGCCCTCAGCCTAGTGTGGGGAGTGAAAAAGTTCAACCACTATCTGCACGGGCAGAAGTTCACCTCGCTGACTGACCACCAACAACTTGTCTCCATCTTTAATCCAAAGAAGGGTGTTCCGGTGATGACTGCGCAATGGCTACAAAGATGGTCCCTTTTTCTAGGGGCGAACCAATATGAAGTAGAGTATAAGGGCACGAAACAGCATGGAAACGCTGATGGGCTATCATGCCTGCCACTGCCTATGGCGGAGGAAGCACCAGCAGTGGACCCTGTCGAAATATTTTATTCGACTATAATTGAACGCTTGCCAGTAACTAACGCGGATATAGAGAAGGAGACACGAAATGACCCGACACTGTCTTGGGTATATGACTTGACGGTGAAGGGACGGCCAACACATGGCGACTCACTGTTGCCAGCATTCTCATCCAGAAGAGAACAGCTGTCAGTATGCCAGGGGACCTTGATGTGTGGATCCCGAGTGGTAATTCCACACAAGTTAAGGGAGAGAGTGCTCAATGAGCTTCACGAAGGCCATCTGGGAGGGGTGAAAATGAAAAGCCTTGCTAGGGATTATGTGTGGTGGCCGGGGATCGATCAGCAAATTGAGGACCTGACAAAGAGCTGCTCAGAATGCCAGAAGGTCCCATATGCACCACCACATGCCCCTCTACACCCATGGGAGTGGCCCTCATCTCCATGGCAATGGGTGCATATTGATTTTGCTGGTCCATTCATGGACTCAATGTTTTTAATAGTCGTGAATGTGCACTCGAAATGGCCTGAGGTGATCAAAATGTCCTCCACCACCACGGAGAAAACGGTTGCAGTCCTACGGACCATATTTGCCAGGAGCGGCTTGCCAGAGCAGATTTGCTCCGATAACGGACCACAGTTTATGTCCGAAGAGTTTCGGAAATTTATGAAAAGGAATGGGGTGAGGCATTACACATCCGCCCCGTATCATCCAGCCACAAATGGATTGGCTGAGAGGTTCGTACAAACCTTTAAAAAGGCAGTAAGTGCCATGTGCGATAATAACATTCCACTGCAGCATAAGGTGGACAATTTTCTGTTAGCCTACAGAAATGCGACACATGCAGTCACCAACCAGACCCCGGCCATGATGTGCTTTAACCGAAGGTTGAGATCTCGTCTGGATTTGCTCAGACCAAATGTACGAAGAGATGTTGAGAATAAGCAATTCCAGCACATCAATGAGAAGCCGACAAGGAGCTTCAATGTAGGGCAACCAGTCTTGGCCCGCGACTACCGAACAGAGAAAAGGCAACCAGGAACGATGTGCACACAGCAGGAGCCACTAATGTACTCAGTGGATGTTGGGGAGAACATTGTGAGACGCCATGTCGACCAGATCCTAGAGCCACAGGAACGAGTCAACCCCATGTCTCGCGTACCTGGTGATGAACCCGATATACAGGTAGCATCTACCCCAGAAACAGTAGCATCGGAAGCTGATGAACCAACCGATGACAGGGGGCCAGAATCACCTCCGCACCAAGAGCAAGACACTCAGGAAAGGCGCTATCCAGAAAGGATCAGGAAGCCGCCCCAAAGACTGAATTTATAAATGGACTATTTTCAGTTAATGTTACATGTTAAAAGTGTTAATTGTTAAATGAATGTTATGGTACTGTTAATCTAAAAGGGGAGGAATTGTAGTGTATGTACCTTTAAGGGGAGAACTACTTTTTACAGCTCCTGTATACTGTAGTACCGGCAGTGACCACACCTGTATATAAACCCTGAGTAGGGAGCTGTACTGTTAGTTTTAGAGTAACCCTCATCCAGTAAACACCTGTTGATTGTTCCTCTGCAGTCTCTGTCTATTTCTTGAAGGACACCATACATCAAGATTCACGGATTTAACATTAACTGCTGTACTTTACCGGCTTTTTGAACTGTTTAAAAATAGCTGTCGGCCATTGCATCGTTGAGAAGGGTATCACTGGACCGCGGGGTCTGTGATCTTCTCCCAGAACGTTCTGTTATTAAACTGTGTGCTGCTATTTCAAGACAGACTCAAGAGTGAATTTATTTTTACCCCAACAAATTCATATGGGGATAATCCCGTTGTTCGATTTGGGGTCGCTCGCTGTTTCATCAGAATGATGGGTAACACGTCTACCCATGATTTCCCGGTATCCCTTATAGCCTTAGCTAGGGCCACCTTCAAAGTTCTATTCATTCGCTCCACCATCCCTGAGCTCAGGGGGTGGTAAGGAATGTGGAACTTTTGTTTTATCCCCATCAGCCCACAAACTGTTTTTATTACTGACCCGGTAAAGTGTGTTCCCTGGTCAGAGTCGATTTGCAACAGTATTCCCCATCTAGGAATTACTTCTTCTGCCAAAATACAGGCGACAGTGATGGCAGTGCAATTTCGGGTCGGGAAAGCTTCCACCCAGCGGGTGAACTGGTCGATAATGACCAGGCAATATTGTTCACCTCGCGAAGCGTGTAATGGACCAGTGAAATCTATCTGTATGTTTTCCCATGGCCCTCTCGGGCACGGCTCGTGAGCCATTCGGATCTTAACTGGTCTGCCGGGATTATGCTGTGCACACGTGACACAACATTGAAAATGCTTTGCTACATCCCTTCCCAATCCCGGCCACCACCATTCCTTGGATATTAATTCCGTCATGGGTCCCCTACCCATGTGAGCTAACCCGTGATGCAGTTCCAACAGCATCTTTCTGATGCAGGTTGGGGCTATGGTCTTTCCATCCTTTCTCCATATCAAATCTGCATCTTGTCTCCCTCCTGTTTGATACCAGTCTTCTTTCTCCGTCTGTGAGGTATCCACGTGTAACTGAACTATATTAACTTCCTCGTTTTCAGCGCTCCTGACCTGCTCTTCTGTTTCTTCCTCAAGGCCCTGTTCTAGTGCTCTTTGTGCCGCAACATCGGCTGCCTGAATCTCTTCTTACTCCTTATTTTGTGTCTTTTGGTGCGCTTTTATTTTGATGACGGCAGCTTGTAAGAGGGCCCGGATTCTACTCTGATGTTTAATGGGTTCCCCTCCTGTTGTCACAAATCCTCTACGTCCCCAGGCTGTCATATAATCATGCACAACCCCGAACGTATACCAGCTATCGGTATATATATTTACTGTTTTATCTTTGGCTAATTCCAACGCTTTTGTGAGGGCTACAATCTCCGCCACTTGGGCCGAGAGTCCTCCGTCCAATCTCCCTGATAACTCGGTTTCTAACTGGTCATTCACTACCGCCCATCCGGTCCTGGGGGACCCATCAATATGTTTTCGAGACCCATCTACATAGAGGGTGAGCTGAGCTTCTCCCAGCGGCTCATCCTGTAGTCTGTTGTCATTAACCTCTTCATCTGTTTCTGCACACTGATGAGGTTCCCCCATTCCCAAGAGGCCCTCGGCCGGGTTTTCTCCTGTATCTCTTATAATTTTTACTGATTGGTCTACCGGTAACAGCACCGCTTCTCATCACGCCCTACGCATATTAGAGACCGATCTTAATTTCCCTGTATTCAACATTTCCACCAAGGTGTGCTTGGTATGTAAAGTAATGTCCCCCGTCATCATGGTTGGTTCACTCACTTTTATCGCCCAGGCAGCGCAATCGAGTGCCGCCACACAACGCGATAATCCCGCTGCCACCAGGGACTGCTGGGTTGAATAATATGCTACGGGTCACCTTCGATCGCCGTGTTGTTGAGTGACCACTGCAGCATAAAATCCCCCTTCATTCTCACAATGGATGTGGAACGGCTTTTTCATATCGGGTATGTATGAGAATGTATAATGATAAAGGTAAAGTAGGAAAAGGGGTAAAAGCAGGAATAAATTGTCAGAAAACATATTTGAAAGTTCTTTATCTGAATGCACGCAGCATTCGTAACAAAATTGACGAGTTGACGGTACAAATAACTACACATGGGTATGATCTGGTGGCCATTACGGAAACATGGCTGCAAGATAATCATGACTGGGAACTAAACATACAAGGGTATTTGACAATTAGGAAGGACAGACAGGAAGGAAAGGGAGGTGGGGTTGCTATGTTAATCAAGGATGAAATCACTGCAATAGTCAGAAATGATATTGGGTCAAAGGATCAGGATAGTGAAATAGTTTGGGTGGAGATAAGGAATAAGAAGGGGAAAAAGTCACTAGTGGGTGTAGTCTATAGGCCTCCTAACAGTTGCAACTCTGTTGGTCGGAGTATAAATCAGGAAATAGTTGGGGCTTGTAATAAGGGAACAGCTATAATCATGGAAGATTTTAACTTTCATATTGACTGGACTAATCAAATTGGGCATGGCAGCCTTGAGGAAGAGTTCATAGAGTGTATTAGGGACAGGTTCCTTGAGCAGTATGTAACTGAACCAACAAGGGGGCAGGCAATCTTAGATCTGGTCCTGTGTAATGAAACAGGATGAATAAAAAATGTCCTAGTAAAGGATCCCCTTGGAATGAGTGACCATAATATGGTTGAATTCCAAATTCAGTTTGAGGGTGAGAGAGTTGGATCTCAAACCAGCCTACTGAGCTTAAATAAAGGAGACTATGAAGGTATGAGAGTAGAATTGACTAAAGTGGACTGGGAAAACAGATTAAAGTGTAAGACGGTACAAGAGCAGTGGTCTACATTCAAGGAGATATTTCACATCTTTCAAGATAAATATATTCCACTGAGGAAAAAGGGGAGTAAAAGAAAAGACAGCCATCCGTGGCTTAGTAAAGTAATAAAGGATAGCAGCCGACTGAAAACAAGGGCATATAAAGTAGCCAAATCTAGTGGGAGGATAGAAGATTGGGAAGCATTTAAAAGCCAGCAAACAATAACTAAAAGATTAATTAAGAAAGGGAAGATAGATTATGAAAGTAAACTAGCAAAAAATATAAAAACAGATAGCAAGAGTTTCTATAGCTATATAAAAAGAAAATGGGTGGCTAAAGTGAACGTTGGTCGCTTAGAGGATGGGACTGGGAAACTAATGGTGGGGAACATGGAGATGGCAAAGACGCTGAACAAATATTTTGTATCAGTCTTTACAGTAGAGGACACTAAAAATATCCCAACACTGGACAAACAGGGGGCAATGGGGGGGGGGGGAGGAGCTAAAGACGATTAAAATCACTAAGGAGATGGTACTCAGTAAAATAATGGGACTTAAGGCAGATAAATCCCCCGGACCTGATGGCCTACATCCAAGGGTCTTGGGAGAAGTGGCAGTAGGGATTGTGGTTGCATTGGTGATTATTTTCCAGAACTCCCTGGACTCAGGAAAGGTCCCAGCAGATTGGAAAACTGCTAATGTAACACCCTTATTTAAGAAGGGAAGTAGACAAAAAGCTGGAAACTATAGACCAGTTAGCCTAACATCTGTGGTTGGCAAGATGTTGGAGTCCATTATTAAGGAGACAGTAACAGAGCATTTGGATAAACATAATTTAATAGGACAGAGTCAGCATGGTTTTATGAAGGGGAAGTCATGTTTGACAAATTTGCTCGAATTCTTTGAGGATGTAACATACAGGGTGGATAAAGGTGAACCAGTGAATGTAGTGTATTTGGACTTCCAAAAGGCATTTGACAAGGATCCACACAAAAGATTACTGATCAAAATAAGAAATCACAGGATTGGGGGTAATATACTGGCATGGGTGAAAGATTGGCTATCTAACAGAAAACAAAGAGTTGGGATAAATGGTTCATTCTCGGGCTGGCAATTAGTAACTAGTGGTGTTCCGCAGGGGTCAGTGCTGGGACCCCAACTCTTAACAATCTATATTAACGATTTGGAGGAAGGGACTGAGTGCAACATATCCAAGTTTGCCGACGATACAAAGATGGGAGGGAAAGCAATGAGTGAGGATGACATAAAAAACCTGCAAAAGGACAGAGACAGGCTAAGTGAGTGGGCAGAGATTTGGCAGATGCAATATAATGTTGGAAAGTGTGAGGTTATGCACTTTGGCAGAAAAAATCAAAAAGCAAGTTATTATCTAAATGGAGAGAAACTGCAAAGTGCTACAGTACAAAGGGATCTGGGGGTCCTGGTGCATGAAACACAAAAAGTTAGTATGCAGGTGCAGCAGGTGATCAGGAAGGCCAATGGAATCTTGGCTTTTATTGCAAGGGGGATGGAGTATAAAAACAGGAAAGTCTTGCTGCAGTTATACAGGGTATTGGTGAGGCCACACCTGGAATACTGCGTGCAGTTTTGGTTTCCATATTTAAGAAAATATATACTTGCTCTCGAGGCGGTTCAGAGAAGGTTCACTTGGTTGATTCCGGAGATGAGGGGGTTGACGTATGAGGAAAGGTTGAGTAGGTTGGGACTCTAATCATTGGAGTTCAGAAGAATGAGAGGTGATCTTATCGAAACATATAAGATTGTGAGGGGGCTTGATCGGGTGGATGTGGGGAGGATGTTTCCACTGATGGGTGAGACTAGAACTAGGGGGCATAATCTAAGAATAAGGGGCTGCCCTTTCAAAACTGAGATGAGGTGAAACTTCTTCACTCAGAGTGTAGTAAATCTATGGAATTTGCTACCCCAGAGAGCTGTGGAAGCTGCAACATTAAATAAATTTAAAATGGAGATAGACATTGTCCTAGCAGATAAGGGAATTAGGGGTTACAGGGAGAGGGCAGGGAAGTGGACGTGAGTCTAGATTCAGATCAGCCATGATCCTATTGAATGGCGGAGCAGGCCCGAGGGGCCGTATGGCCTACTCCTGCTCCTACTTCTTATGTTCTTATGTTCTTATGTTCTTAACCCTAATCCCGGGGCTGTTATCAGGGCCTGTTTTAATTCAGCATACACATTCTCCTGCTCTGGCCCCGACTCAATGGGTGTTGTTGCAGGGTTCCCTCCTTTCACTAACCTCTGAACTGGTTCTGCTATAGCTGCGAAATTGGGTATAAAATTCCTACTGTAATTGAACAGACCCAGGACCTTCCTGACCCCTCTCACCGAGACTGGTCTAGGCATTTCTTGTATCGCCTTCCAGCGATCACTGGGCATGGTCCTGGCCCCTTGTGACAACTGTTGTCCCAAGTAGGTGACTGTGGGTTGTCCAATTTTGGCTTTTTTTGGGCTCAATTTAAACCCACCTTTTTACAGTGCTGGTAAGATTACAATCAGGGCTGCAGCGTGCCCTCTTTCGTCCTCTGACGCTATTAATAGGTTATCCACATATTGTGGTATCGTACTACGGTAGGGAGTCAGGTCTATTGGCTCCAATAGTGAGCTCATCACCCAGTGAAATATCGCCAGACTATTATGGAACCCTTGAGGTAATCGGGTCCACGTATATTGCCTATTTCCAATGGTAAAAGCAAATTTTTCTTGGGACCCCTGATCCAATGGTAAGGACCAGAATCCATTAGCTATATCCAATATGGTGAATATTCTGTGCTCCGTACTTAAGCCATTTAAAATAGTGGCAGGGCTAGCCACTATTGGGTGTAATTTGGGGGTTACCTTATTTAACGCTGTATAATCGATGGTCAATCGGTATGATCTATCTGGTTTCTTTACTGGCCATACAGGGGAGTTCGTTGTACTCTCCGTGGCTCTAATTATCCCTTTTTCTTCTAAATCGCGTACTATTTTTGATACAGCCTCTTTGGCTTCCGGCCTCATGGGGTATTGTCTATGTGATTTGTGCTCTGGCCCCGGGACTTCGATAGGGGTCATATCCACTAGTCCCGTATCTTGTTTTGAGACTGCCCAGACAGTTTTAATCATCTTGTGGCGGAGCCACCAAAGGATGCAGAGCGGTTGTACATAATTCCTTTAACAGCAATGTAGTTACTGCCTGTGTCTGTACCTTTAATTACACTGTTTGACTGTACTATGTCTAGTTACCTTTACAGCGCAGTTTCAACATGATGACATCATGCCGTTAGTCACGTGATTCCCCAATGGCGGGAAGAATGTGATGACGTCATGACGACAGCTTTCAGACCAAAGGGTCAGTCCTCGTGGAGTCTTCAATGAGAGCAGACATGTATTCGATGTATTCCAGCAGTTTCCAGTTTAAACTCGTTTTGTTCCATTAAAGTTCGTTATTTTGATTGCCTGAGTCGAACTCAGTCTTTTCGTTAGGAACCTCCATTCCTACATTGGTGACCCTGACTTTCGTGAACAGTTTTCGCGGAAGATTTCCAGCATGGACATGAACACCGTGACTCTGAAACTGCCACAGTTATGGGAGCAACAACCAGACGCCTGGTTTATCCAGGCTGAAGCCCAGTTCGCCATCAGGAACATCGTCGCGGATCAGACCCGTTATTACTAGGTGGTCTCCGCCCTCGATAGCGCAACTGCCTCACAGATCGTCAGCCTCCTCGGTAGTCCTGCTACTGACAGCAAGTATGATACGATAAAGGCGCGGTTGCTACAGGTCTTCCGGCTCTCACAGTCAGAGCGCGCTCGCCAGCTCATCATGATGCCTGGCCTCGGGGACTCCAAACCGTCCGAGCTCATGAGCCAAATGCTCACGCTCTTGGGTGCCGAACCGGAATGCTTCCTATTCCGGGAGCTTTTCCTCTGCCAACTGCCGGAGCAGGTACAGGCTGCCCCAGCCAGATCCGACATTACAAACTGCGCTGAGCTTGCTGCCGAAGCCGATAAGATTTTCACTGTAACCCAGCAGTGCTGCGTGGCCGCGAGGTGCCCATCCCCCTCAGACGCGGTTCCAGCTCCACCTGCAATGGGCTAGTGCTCCTACCACGCCTGTTTTGGTGCGAAAGCATGATGCTGCTGCTCTCCCTGCAGTTTTTCACCCCCCCAAAACCAAAGCTCCTGCAGCGTTCCTGGCGAAGGAGGACCGGGTCTAACGGGTGCTCCACGGTTGCGATGGCCGTCGGATCTACGGGGAAATTTCTTTATACCACCGATTCCCTATCAGGTCGACATTTCCTTTGTGACACCGGGGTGCAGTGTAGCATTCTACCTGCGTCGAAGCTCGATATGCAGGCTGGGAATCACGGTTTTTCCCTCGTTGCGGCTAATGGTGCAGCAATTCGAACTTTCCGAAAGCGGCGGGTCCAAGTCTGTTTCGGTGGTCAGTGCTTCTGTTGGGAATTCGTCATGGCCACAGTCTCACAGGCCATCCTAGGGTTGGATTTTCTGTGTGCCAACAGCCTCCTCGTCGATGTCCAGCACCGTCGGTTGATCAAAGCTGCCACCTTCTACTCAATTCCGTGCTACCACGGTACCACCGTGGCACGCTCTATTGCCTGCGCTTTCCCTCCTCCGGATGACTTCACTCGGCTCCTCGGAGAGTTTCCGGAGCTGACAAGGCCCACTTTCTCCTCCTCAGCCATGAAGCATGGTGTTGAACATCATATCACCACTATTGGCTCCCCGGTTTATGCGCAGGCTAGAAGGCTCGAACCCGGCAAGCTCGTGGCTGCGAAAGCAGAGTTCGACATGATGGAGCGGCTCGGGATCATTCGCCGATCCAACAGTCCCTGGTCTTCATCTCTCCACATTGTTCCGAAACCGGGCGGCGGCTGGCGGCCATGCGGTGACTACCGACGCCTGAACGATGCCACTGCTCCTGATCGGTACCCGATTCCGCATATTCAGGATTTCTCAGCTCATTTGGCGGGAAATTCCATCTTTTCTAAAGTTGATCTCGTCCGGGGGTATCACCAGGTTCCCGTGCACCCGCAAGACGTCCCGAAAAACGCAGTCATCACCCCTTTCGGCCTCTTTGAGTTCCTGCAGATGCCGTTTGGCTTGAAGAATGCGGCACAGGTGTTCCAGCGCTTAATGGACTCCGTGCTCCGAGACCTAAGCTTCATCTTCATCTACCTTGACGACATTCTCATCGCCAGTGCTAGCAAGGAAGAGCACATCTCCCATTTGCGTACCCTCTTTACGCGCCTCAGCCAGCACGGTTTAATCATCAACCCGGCCAAGTGCCAGTTCGGCCTGCAACAGATCGATTTCTTGGGACACCGCATAACATCGGACGGCGCTGTCCCCTTAATGACGAAGGTGGAAGTGGTTAACTCTTTCCCGCGCCTGCCAACAATCAAGGCCTTGCAAGAGTTCCTGGGGATGGTCAACTTCTATCACCGTTTCGTCCCTAAGGTGGCTCAGCTTATGCAACCCTTGTACGGGGCCCTCAAGGGCAAGTCCGGTAAGGATCCAATAAGCTGGACAGCTGAGATGGACCAGGCGTTCGTCAACACCAAGAGCACTTTGGCCAATGCAACCATGCTGGTGCGCCCACTTCCAGGTGCCACCATCGCCCTTACCATGGACGCGTCAGACTACACCAGTGCAAGAACAGTGGGTCAACGACACGTGGCAACCGCTGGCGTTTTTCAGCCGTCAACTACGGAAAAATGAAAAAAATACAGCACCTTCGATCGGGAGTTACTGGCCCTTTTCCTAGGCATTCGCCATTTCCGGTTCTTATTGGAAAGTCGTCCCTTCACGGCTTTTGTCGACCACAAGCCTCTAACGTTCGCCATGGCCAAGACCACCGAACCATGGTCCGCTCGTCAACAACGTCACTTGACGTTTATTTCCGAATTTACCACGGACATTCAACATGTGTCTGATAAGGACAACCTGGTGGCGGATTGCCTCTCCCATGTGACGGTCCACGCGGTTCACCTGGGGATCGACTACGCCCTCATGGCTGCAGATCAGGCCTCGGACTCTGAGGTCCAATCTTACAGAACCGTCCCCTCTATTTTCCAAGCGACCGACGTCACTTTCCAGGCCACAGGCGCCACTCTCCTTTGCGACGTCTCCACGGGCGTTCCCCGACCTATCGTGCCGGTCGCATGGTGCCGGAAGGTTTTTGATGCCATACACGGGTTGTCGCAGCCTGGGATGAAGGCTTCACAACGGCTTATGTCGGCGAAGTTCGTCTGGAAAGGTATGCACCTCGATGTCCGTGACTGGGCTAATACCTGCGTAGTCTGCCAGAAGGCCAAGGTCCAGCGTCATGTTAAAGCTCCAGTGGCTATGTTTGCTGTTCCGGAGCGTCGCTTCGACCATGTGCATGTGGACCTTGTGGGGCCGCTTCTGCCTTCTCAGGGTTATACTCATCTCCTCACCATGGTGGACCGCACCACTAGGTGGCCAGAGGCAATTCCTTTGTTTTTCACCACGTCAGCAGACGTCGCTAGAGCTTTCATCTCCTGTTGGGTTGCCTGTTTCGGGGTACCGGCGGACATCTCTTCCGACCGTGGGCCACAATTTTCCTCGGAGCTTTGGAACGCTGTAGCTCAGGGGCTCGGCACCAAACTTCATTGCACCACCGCCTATCACCCACAGGTGAACGGCCTTTGCAAAGGATTCCACAGGTTGCTTAAAGCCGCCCTTCATGCCAGTCTTCAAGGTGCAGGATGGGTGGACAGACTTCCATGGGTCATTTTGGGACTTCGTACGGTGCCCCAAGAAGGCCTGCAATCATCCTCAGCTGAACTCGTCTACGGCCAGCCTCTCCGAGTACCAGGGGAGTTCTTCCCTTCTCCCACAGAGCCATGGTCCGCCTCCCAGCAACTCGTTAGCCACCAGGAAGGGGCCAGATGCTTCGCTCCGGTGCCTACATCAAATCACGGCTTACAGAACTGCCACGTGCCAGCGGAACTGAAGAATGCTGAGTATGTATTCATCCGTCACGACGCTCACTGGGATCCACTCAAGCCCCCTTACACTGGTCCTTTCCGCGTCATCATACCAGGAGACAAATCCTTTTCAGTCGACATCGGAGGAAAGCCAGATCACATTTCGGTGGACCGATTGAAGCCGGCTCACCTGGATCTGGACCGCCCAGTCGTCATTGCTCAACCGCCAAAACGTGGCCGACCGCCCGCAGCCGCCGTGCCAGATCAACCAAAGCCGCCCGCCAACTCGACCACGCTAACCGCGCATGCTCAACCACAATTGCCTGCCAGCTCGACCATTGGTCATCAACTTCCTCTGCCAGGTTATCGAAGTCGATCAGACAGACTTGTCAGACCTCCCCCTCGTCTCACTTTTTCTGTTAACGACAATTCTGGGGGGGCGCATGTGGCGGAGCCACCAAAGGACTCAGAGCGGTTGTACAAAATTCCTTTAACAGCAATATAGTTACTGCCTGTGTCTGTACCTTTAATTACACTGTTTAACTGTACTATGTCTAGTTACCTTTACAGCGCGGTTTCAACGTGATGACATCATGCCGTTAGTCATGTGATTCCCCAATGGCGGGAAGAACGTGATGACGTCATTACGTCAGCTTTCAGACCAGAGGATCAGTCCTCGTGGAGCCTTCAATGAGAGCAGACCTGTATTCGATGTACTCCAGCAGTTTCCAGTTTAAACTTGTTTTGTTCCATTAAATTTCGTTATTTTGATTGCCTGAGTCGAACTCAGTCTTCTCGTTAGGAACCTCCATTCCTACAGTCTCGCATATAGCCCCATAATTTCCTGGTTCCTGTCCCCAATCCCGGGCCACCAGTTTCACGCTACCTATTTTGGCAAGATGACAGAGGGGTTTTGTCAGCCCTACTTTACTCCATGTGACCATGTTATCTTACCCTGTTTGGAGTCCACCAATAGGTTGAATTCCTTCAATAAATCTATTCCTAAAATTATTCCTTCATTGTTTGGACATACATAAAATTGGGCGGGGAGCAGGCGTTCCGCCATTTCTAATACTTGTACTTCACTTTTATACACGGGGATCCGTTCCCCTCCCAATCCCACTATATATATTTTATGTTTGGTGACAGATCTGTAATGGACACCGATGCCCCGGTATCTACTAACATATCACACTGCCGGCCCCCTAACAGTGCTGGCACATAGACCCGGTTATCGCCTGCCTCCCATTTTATGGGGGCCGCTGTAAGTCAGCGGCTTTCTCCTTGTTGTTTCATGAATTGTAAGAACCTTCGATATTCCTCGGGATTTAGCCTGGGCCCCTGGGATCCCTGTGAATCCTGTTTCATCCAACAACTTGTGTTTTGTCCTGTTTTGCCACAGTTATCACAGCTTAGGAGGTTTTGTTTTGGTCCTCTACAATCCATGGCCATGTGTCCCATTTTCCCACAGTTAAAACATACCCCCTTCTTTCTCTGTTGGGGCCTTGCTATCTGTGCACCTCTTGCACTGACTCGTTCTTGTTTGATATGCTTTTCCTGTTTTTCTCCCTCTGTGCCGTCTAACTGACATGCCCATCTAATGGCTGCGTCATAAGTGTCAGCTTCTAATACCCCCATCTTTAATATTTTCTGGTGCTCTATTGACAAGCCATCTTTAAACATCTTCACAAATACGGGGTCATCCCTTTGTGGGTTTCCCTGTCCGGATGACTCTTGATACTGATACCAGAGTCGCTCCCCATAAGTATCAGTGTTTTCTCCTTTCTTTTTTTGAATCTGCATCACCAATCCCCAATTAGGTGTACTAGCTCCCATCACACCTTGGACGGCTTGAACAAATGCGTCTCTTGCGGTATCCCGGTCCCCCTTATTGGCGTTCAGGTTCGGGATCCATTGCCCCTCCCTTTCCCTTTGTCCTAATTACGCCCACTTATCCCTTGGACATTATGCTCGTACAATCTGGTGGATGTCTCTCTCATGCATGTCGTGAATCTCGTATAGTTCTTCCAATTTCTGCCAAAATTGCACGTTTCGTTTTCGTGGTTGTAGGGTTCCTAAATCCTGATTAATCATTTGTTTTTCCGCCGGGGTGAATGCCTGATACCTAAATTTTGTATTTGCCCCTTGCCCCTGTGTACTGGATCGCTTTAAGGGGGCTGCCTTCATGTGTGCCTGTGGAAGGGGCCGAAGCCATTGGGACGTAAGGAGGGGTTGTCTCTTTTTCCGAAGGATTATTGGTCATAAACGTGGCATGGGCACAGAGCCCTGCCTGTTGTTCATTACAGAACTCTGGCTTATCCATTCTATACCCATCTTTCAATTTTTTTGCCTGTTCTCAAATACTCATTTTCTTGTTCTAATTCTAAAATTTCCTCATTCTGTTTCATCAACTTAGTGTGAAGATTCTGGGTTTTTTGGATTACCGTGACTAACTGATGGACTAAAATTACTCCTGCCTTTTTGGTCTTTTTTCATTTCTGTTTTTCCCAGCACTCTCACTGAGCGGCAGGGTTTTGAAGCGGGTCCCACCTGTCTTTTGTCATCTTATCCACCATACCCTTCTGGTCATCTGCATAGAACATAGACAGGGACCCAGGAGGTCCCCATTCTATTTCTTTCCCCGATGCCATAGTTAGTCCAAATTCGGTCTTACCATCTGCTGAGTTCCTCTATTTGGGCTGGTCTTGGATCTCCTAAAAATGTTCAAGTAATTATTCACTTTCTCAGTCACCCTTCTGACTTCACGTTCTTGGAGTGCTTTGGAGCCTCTGCACCTATTTGATCCTGGCCTTCACGTGGGGCATGTGCCCTCTTAATAATTGGCTCAGGCTAGGTATGTGAGACAGGCACTCCCCTTGTCCGTTTCGTTTAGTCAGATCTTATTCTTCTTGACATTTATCGCCACATGGTTTTCCCTATTCAATCAATCATTCACACTTACTGAATTGTGTACTCTTACCCGCCACAGACTTTACTCCGAATCCTTTGATAAACCCGGCACCGCTGTATCACCCTCCAACGTGATGCTAATTGGTGGACGGTCAGAATTTTGACGACTCGTCCGTGTTCACCCGTCGGGTGGTTTGGCGACCTCCGGGTTTATCCTGCCGACTATGCCAATTTGTAAGTGAAAAAGAACTTCACCAAGTCTGTTGATCGTTCAAAGCACACAATTTATTTGGACAAAGTACTTTGGGAGAAGAGACAAAGGTTCTGCAACATTGTGTCCAGCTTCTCGCTTTTACAGTGGTGATCGAGTGCTTCTTATACAGTTCAAAAAGGTTGGAAAGTACCGATATCAGTAGTTATTACATCATTAGTCTTGGTCAGATATTCTTCAGCCAATCTGGTGCCTTAGCAACAACTGACCTCCAATCACATTCTTTTAAAAACAACTTAATTATATCATCGTACTTTTTAGCAGGCCAAGGGGCAGATTCCTATCTAGTCATGCGCCTGCCTGTGTAACATTTGCATATTGAATTCTCATTGGCCCACAGGCATCTGTAAGGAATACCTATTATATTCACATGTGATCACATGCTGAGTTGTCATTGGCCTGCAGGCATCTGTAAGGACTGCTATTGTTTAGAAGACCCAGTAGGGGTCCTGACTCCATCTTGTCCACATGGTGCTGTACTGTTGTGAGTCAGATCAGACCTGATGCTTCATTAAAAGAGTTTAAACTGTAATACTCCATTGTCCTGCAATTTATTATTTTTGTACAAAGTGTGCAAAACAAGACATGGTGTCAGAACAGGGATTTGAAATGGATATCGTTGGAGTGCCCTTACCTCAAATGAATTTGGAATCTTTGAACTTACATAGAGAATGGTGTAAGTTCAAGCAACACATGGAGTTGATGTTTTCGGGTCCACTGAAAAGCAAAGGGGAGGAAGAAAGATGCAGCTATCTACTCCTGTGGATCGAAGAAAAAGGGAGAGACATTTTTAACACATAGTCTCTCACTGCGGATGAAGCAAAGGTACTGAAAAGTTATTTTGACCATTTTGAAGCATATGTGATGCCCAAGACAAATATGATATTCGCTAGGTACTAGTTTAAGGAGAAAGTACAAGGGGCTAGTGAGTCGTTTGAACAGTTCATGACTGAGTTAAAACTGCTGGTAAAAGACTGTGTATATGCAGATAAAGCTGAGATGGTCAAAGACCGCATTGTGTTTGGAATACATTCAGCTAAAGTGAGAGAGAAACTTTTGAATGCTGGGTCCGGGCTAATGCTGGACAAAGCTATAGACATAGCTAGATCACACGAGATAGCCCAAGCACAGTTGAAAACCATAACCGGTGCCACGAACAGCTCGAGTGAACAGACAGTGCACGCAGTTAATAGATACACACCAAATAACACTGCCCAGAGAGCGTGTTTCAGAACAGAAAGAACAACGAGAGTTCTAAAAATGGGCGACACAGACATAAAATGCTTCAACAACTGTGGATATTGTGGAAACAACTGGCATGGGGAAAAGGAGTACTGCCCTGCCAAAGGAAGGCAATGTACTAAATGTGGTAAACGGAACCACTTTGCTAAAGTTTGCAAGACTGTTTTCGGAAAAACAGTACACACAGTGAGTGACAGCCAAATGCCAGATAGAGAGCCAAATGCAGAGGAACTGTTTATTGATTCTGTGTCACAGAAAAAACAGATTTCAGGGACTGAGCAAGCCTATGCCGATATTGAGATAGGAAAACAGGGCAAGGAGCTTAGATTTAAACTAGACACTGGAGCTCAGGT
The DNA here is from genome assembly GCF_052327205.1 of Somniosus microcephalus. NCBI lineage: Eukaryota > Metazoa > Chordata > Chondrichthyes > Squaliformes > Somniosidae > Somniosus > Somniosus microcephalus. The sequence continues at coordinate 317,389,799 of NC_140987.1, forward strand.
TAATGTAATTCCTCTGAGTGAGTATCACAGCTTGAAGGATGAGTGTGAGCTACAGCCCACCTCACGCAGACTGACCGGCTATGGAGGTGAGCAGCTCATTGTAAAAGGCACATGTGTGATGAAATGCAAGTGCAAAGAAAGTGACATGATGCTGGACTTTTACGTTATTGACACTCAAGCACCTCCAGTGCTAGGTCTAAAGGCATGTTTAGACATGGACCTCGTCAAGCAAGTGCTATCATTGACAGCACCAGTTGAGAAGCAGACAGTCATGGAGGAGTTTGCTGAAGTTTTCAAAGGAATCGGATTATTCCCAGGTGAATGCACTAGTTACCTTGACCCAGCAGCAACCCCTGTGGTTTTCCCACCGAGAAGGATACCCCTTGCTCTACGTAGTCACCTGAAGGAGGCGCTGCAGAGCATGGAGAATACAGAAATCATCGTCCGGGAAACAGAACCGACAGAGTGGGTCAACGCGTTAGTAGTGGTTGAGAAACCACGTACAGGCAAGCTCAGAGTCTGTCTCGACCCCAGAGATTGGAACAAGGCTATCAAACGCCCTCACTACCCTCTACCAATGCTAGATGACATCACACCCAAGCCATTGGGAGCACGTTACTTCAGTGTAATGGACGCACGATCAGGATACTGGACTATCAAGCTCACGGAAGGGTCATCTAAGCTAACAACGTTCAACACACCATTTGGACGCTACCAATTTCTGCGTTTACCATTTGGTCTTATCTCAGCTCAGGATCAATTCCAGTGGAAGATCGACGAAACCTATGAAGGCCTCGATGGAGTAGTCACAATCGTAGACGACATCCTCATCTACGGCAGGAATAGAGAGGAACATGACAGGAAACTCTGTGCGATGCTACAAAGATCGCGGGAGAAAGGTATCTGGCTCAACCCCGAGAAAAGCATAATCGGATCCACCGAGATCAGTTATTTCGGGCATTGCCTCTCAACTGATGGCATTAAGCCAGATCCAGAGAAAATCTCCGCCATCAAGAAGATGGAGCCGCCGAAGAACCGCGCAGAGCTAGAGACAGTACTAGGCATGGTTAACTACTTAGCCAAGTTTGCCCCGAGCCTCTCCAAAATCAACGCACCCATGCGTCAGTTGCTCAAACAACCCAATGAGTTCCTGTGGGACAAACAACACGACACAGCACGTCAGAAAATGAAAGACCTAATCACCAGAGAACCAGAACCAGTTCTTGCCTACTTCGACCCCAACAAAGAGCTCAGACTACAATTGGATGCATCAAAGTATGGACTAGGTGCAGTATTACTGCAAGAAGGAAAGCCCATCGGCTACGCTTCCAGATCTCTCACAGACAGTGAAATCAACTATGTTCAAATCGATAAAGAGCTATATGCAAATCTGTTTGGATGTAAGCGTTTCCACCAGTACGTCTATGGCCGACAAGTCACTGTGGAATCCGACCACAAGCCGCTCGAGTCAATTATGAGGAAACCACTAGCCGCAGCCCCACCAAGGCTACAGAGAATGATCCTTCAGCTACAGAAGTACAACTTCACAATCATTCACCGTCCAGGCAAAGACATTCTTGTCACAGACACGCTCTCCAGAAAATCTCTTAGCTACCAGGACAACAGCCTCAGTGAAGGCATGGATGTGCAGGTGCACATGGTGTATAACAGCTTACCTGTGAGTGACTCAAAAATGAAGGAGATCCAAGCAGGAACAGAGAACGATGCACAACTCACACTGCTGAGCAAAGTCATACATGAAGGATGGCCTGAGGAAAGGAGGAAATGCCCTCAGAGCATATCTGAATTCTGGAACCACAGAGACGAACTGTCACAAATCAACAGAATCGTCTTCAAAGGGGAGAAAATCATCATTCCTACCAGTCTCAGAGAAGAGATGTTGACAAAAGTTCATGCTGGACATATGGGCATGGAAAAATGCAAACAAAGAGCACGTGACATTATGCTTTGGCCCGGAATGTGCAAACACATTGAGGACATTGTCGGAAAATGTTCCATTTGTCTAGAACACCGCCCATCAAATGTCAAAGAGCCCATGATACCTCACTGTATCCCAGTGTCGAATTCTCGACTCCCGAGTAAGACTCTTAAACACAAAGTATCGTCAAAGACAGGCTTTATTTGCTTGCAAGGGATGGGTTGTGTAGTCAAAGGCTACATCAGACCTCTTCAAAGTAATACAGAATTTGTAACATATTTATACAGTACAGAAACAAAACAGGCTTTCTATGCCACATGACAGAGTATTGAATCATACCTGATTACAAAGGCACAGGCCTTGCGAATTATTGGAACAACGTATTCCAGGCTTCGTTAGAATAACGAACAGAAATACCTTGAGATAAGATCAATTAATCCTTTATTATGGGATCCTTCTGTTCTCCCACTGTACCAACTGAGCCTGTGGGCCGATGTTTACCTTATCCTGTCCTTGGCTATTTGTTTGGTAAACGAGGCTCCTTGTTAAGCTTGTCACAGATAAGGAGTACGTATGTAGCATTCCTAAATTGTCTCATCCCCTTGAAACTGATTAGTGAATCATGCTGTCGGCCATTTGAGTTTTTATTCTATGCCTAGGAAGCCATTTTGTGTCTAAGTGAGAAACTGTACTTCCACATTCTTCCCTTTTGTCCTTACTAGGACAACATAACTGAAATTAACCTCTTCCTATCGGTCCTCATACCAAATTTAGATTTTAGCCAAGGATACCGACTTCTTTGCCGTTTTGAACCATCCCCGGGATTTACCTGTATTGATGGTTAACCTTGTCTCAGATCGTCTTTCTTCTCTGTCTATTCTTAGTGTTTGGGCGTGTGTTCTTGTAGGGTTTAATTATGTTTGATTTGATTTCAGGTTTATGTCTTTGTATAGTTCTGCAGCTTATGTTAGCCTGCAGTGTTCTAATTTCCCTGCAGCTTATATTAGCCTGCAGTTCTAATTTTCCTGCAGCTTATATTAGCCTGCAGTTCTCATTTGAGTAGAAAAATATGTTTTACAGAAAGAGGAGAGCATGTGGAATATATATGTATATATTTTGTCTAAGTCTTCTAATCCTTATAATTGTATTTTATTCAATCGTCTCAGTTACTCATCTAGGGGACCATTCTTTTCCTCTACTGACTTTACTTCTCTCTGTATCATCATATTCATTGCAGGCAAGACTGCCTTGCCTAACCTATTGCAACAACACTTAATCGTTGTGACAAACAGAGCAATGCATACAATCAGGGCTATTACTACTACCAGTCCATGCAATAATATTTGTCCTACTGATCCCAGCCATCCTCTCAGTATCCAGTCAGCCCAGCCTTGGTTCTTTGGGTTTTCATACTGACTTACTGCGTCTAGCATATTCGTAAGACATGTACAAAAAAGTGTTCACGTGTAATTCTCATTTCTTTCAGGATCTTTCCCCATCTCCTTGGCATATTAGACTCAGTAGTCCGATTAGTATACAAAATATAAGTAACGTCTTCATTGTTAGGGTCTTTCAAAATTCAATTGTCTCTATTCGGTGCCTTCTTGCAGTGGGATGCGTGAATCCAGGAAGATCTTTCCTTGACTTTTACGGCTGTGTTTGTAGTCAGGAGCACTTGATATGGTCCTTTGAAGCGTGGTTGCAGACCGTTCTTCCTTTTAAAAACCTTCACGTAGACCTCATCTCCAGGTTCCAAGTCGTGGCACTTTCCCTCTGCTGGACTCGTTTGAGCTTCCTTTACCTGCTGGTGAAAGCTGGAAATACATTTAGTTAATGCGATGCAATAGTTTAGCATAGCCTCGCCCATTTTATGAATGTCCATTTGTTTCACCGTAAATGGTGCCGAAAATGGCAGTCTTAGGGGTCGTCCCATAACAATCTCATGTGGAGACAGTCCATTTGTCCTGTTAGTTGCTGCTCGCATTATCATCAATGCTAAGGGTAATAGTTCGACCCATTTAAGTCCAGTTTCATTGCAAAGTTTAGAAAGTTTATTCTTCAGCACTCCATTATGTCTTTCCACCAGTCCTGCGGATTGTGGATGATAACTGCAGTGAAAATGCTGGTTAATCTGCAAAGCTTTACATAGTTCTTTTATAATTGCTCCAGTGAAGTGCGATCCTCTGCCGCTTGAAAGCTGCATAGGTATTCCAAACCTTGGTATGATTTCTTTTAACAAGCACTTTGCTACTGTCACAGCATCATTCTTTTTACATGGGAAAGCTTCGACCCATCTTGAAAACATATCTATAATTACTAACACATACTTAAATCCTAAACATGGAGGTAATTCAATAAAATCCATTTGCAAATTTACAAAAGGGCCTGATGGATTCAGGTGGGAGGCAGGCTGTACTTTCTCTGTTTTACCTGGATTCATTTCCTGGCATGTGGTGCACCTTTTACTGATTTGTTTTGCAATTGCCGAAATACCTGGTGCATACCATGTTTGATTAATATAGTCTGCCATCCCCCCTTTGCCCGCATGCGTGAACACATGAACACATCGGGCAATCCATGGGAGTAAAGATTTAGGCACCACCATGCGGCCGTCATGGTGAACCCATACCCCTTCAGGCGTTTTAAAGCAAGAATCCCTTGCCCAAGCTAACACTTCATCCGGGTTAGCCTGTGACTGAAAGGCTAAAACCTCATTAATAGAAGGTGGGTCATTATCTGATTTTTGTTGACGCAAAACAAAGGCTGAGACCTGTGGCCCTGTATCTGACAGAGCGGCTGATTTAGCAGCTCTATCTGATCGCTCGTTACCCAAGGATATCTGATCCTGACTGCCTGTATGAGCCTGACATTTAATAACTGAAATCTTAGTGGGGCACACTAGAGCCTTTAAAAGATTATTGATTTGCTCAGCATTCTCAATAGTTGATCCTGAGGAAGTTAGAAACCCCCTTAATTTCTAGATCTGTCCATAATCGTGAGCAACTCCAAAAGCATACCTGGAGTCGGTATAAATGTTAACAGTTTGATCAGTAGCCAATATACAAGCTCTGGTAAGAGCGAAGACTTCTGCTTGTTGTGCTGAAAATGACTGAGGTAGTGAGAGCGCTTCATAACTGAATGATCATCTGAAACGGCATACCCAGCCCTAGGTGATCCCTTGTCATCCCTAAGGGCCAATCCATCTATGTAGAATACCAAGTCACTGTTAGGAATAGGAGTTTCAGATAGATCTGTTCGGGCCTTGGTAGCTAACTGGGTAACCATGTCACAGCAGTGCGGGATTCCGTCCTCTTCTGTTGGTAGCAGCGTGGCTGGATTCAAAACTGAACATCTTTGAATTAGGAGATTGGAGTTGGATAACAGTGCAACCTCATATTTGCTGCTGCGGGCTGATGTTAGATGCTGAGTGGCGTATTTTGATAACAGTACTTCCACTGAATGTGGTACAAACAAAACGGTTCGGTGATTAAGCGTGATGCCTTGAGCCTGTTGTACAGCGTAATAGGCAGCAGCTAGAATTGGCAGGCATCCAGGCAGGCCGCATGCAACGGGATCCAATTGAGTAACTGTTTTTTATAGTCGTGTCTTTTCCCGTGCCTTCATAAAAGGCAGTGCAATGCAGATTCATGTGCCAGCTGTCTAATTTCAAATCCTTCTGGTACTCTGAGACTGTTCTTGAGGCACGGTGTAGTGCTCCTACAATCATCATTAGTTTATGGCTTATTTCTTGGTTTTCATTTGCCCACTGGTAGACAATGGGAGGGGAGCATTCTTGTAAAAGGCACATAGTACATCTATCGGTCTGAACGTGTATCTGCAGTCCCTTTTCTGAACAAATTATTGTTGCCTGCATTTTGCACAACAAGTCTCTCCCTAAAAGGTTCATGGGGGCGTCGTCTGATAACAAAAAAGCATGTTGGCCAGAAAAATTATCTGCTCGTATTTGTAACGGTTGTGACCATGCCAGAGTCTGTGAGACACCAGAAAGTCCTATGCAGGTAACATCCTTGTCAGTGCATGGAATTCCTGTAGCGTATTGTTTTGTCAATAGTGAGGTTGTGGCTCCTGTGTCGATGAGAAAAGGGACTTTCTTGCCTTGCATATTTATGGATAGATATGGCTCATCTCTAGAATTTAGCGATACTAGTGGTAATTGGAGAGTGTGGGTATTGTTCGGGGCCGTTTCTCCATGTCATGCTGAATAATTTTGCCCTGTGGGTCCGAATTGTCCTTCCATAATCTGACCTCCCCAAGGATCCCCTGTTGTAAAGCCTGCTTGTGGACGAGTGTGAACCTGGGCTTGGGTATTTGTATTTACTGGGGCACCTCCCCAGCCTTGATTTTGCTGTTTGGGGAACGGGCAATTGGACTTCCAGTGTCCGATCTGACCACAGTTAAAACACGGAGAGTTTGCGCCTCTTCCGTTCCACTGGCCTCTGCCAGTCCCTCCTCTACTATTTCCTTTAAATCCGCCTCTGTTATACCCTCTTCCTCGTCCCCTGTTTTGACCCTGGTAGTAAATAGTAGTCTGGGCGGTCGGGGCTGGAGAAGCTGCTTGCTGCATTAACAAGGAAACTTTACTTTTTTGATCTTTATTCCTTTCCTGTATTCCTTTCAAGATTTGTGTCAATTCAGGAATGGTTTTATGTCTCCAGTCAAGGCAAACTAAAGTCAACGGTTCCTTAAGTTCGGTTCTGAGGCCGTTTACAAGGGCGTTAATTAAAGGGATTTGGTAATTTTCTTTTGTCATACCCGAATGCTGTCCCATAACTGCTTCCATTCTTTCTATATAATCCTCAACGTCTTCATCCCTTTTCTGAGTTGTCTTAATTATCTTATCTAGTGTTGATTATATTCTCCTGACTTACAGCACTGGGGTCGGGTGATTCACCACCCGCTGCGCCTTGTTGCACTTCATATTCAGGAGGCGGGGCTGGTCTTCTGAACCATCCATGATCCTCGTCATCACTGGAATGAGTCGTGGGCATGGGAGGATATTCACAGGGAGGAGTGGTAGGCTTCGGGTTTTGTCTTAAAGGCATTAGCGTAACCTTTTCTTGTTTAATCAATTTATTCATTAGATCTCTTTTCTTATTTTTGTTCTCAATTTTACTAGCTAATATGCTGCGTTCCTTACGTTTTTCTGCTTCCCTTTTCCAATCTGAGAAGGCAGACCAATTTACTGACTTTGCACCCCTTCTCCTTGGTGTTAAGTCTGTGTGTTATATTGCGAATTACTACACAGACCACAAGAGTAAACTTTAACAGGACTTTACTGGTTGAAGGTCAGGGCGGAACTGCCCAATAAATCATTACACAGCACTTATATACCGATGTGGTCACCGCCGGTATTACAGTATACAGCAGCCAAGATAAAGTAGTGCAACTCTTAAAATAGTTCTCTTAAAGGTGGAACGGTTACATACAATAGTTCTCTTAAAGGTGGAACGGTTACATACACTACAATCCTCCCTTTTTAGCTTACAATATATATATTCCCCATTAAACATAACATCATAACATAGATACACAACTTCATGTAAACAGTTCACAGATTCATCTCTGCGGAAAACAATTCACAGATTCAGTCTCTGCGGAAAACAGTTCACAGATTCAGTCTCTGCGGTGGCGCCTCCTGCGCTTCCTGATTCGGTCCGGATAACGCCTCGGTGGTGTAGTAGTTTTTGATGGTGTAGTAGGTTCTTGTTGCTGGGGTGACTCATCTAATAGTCCTTCACTGGACTTAACAGCTTGAACTTCCGTAGCTTCAGAACCAGCATTGCTAACTTCTAAAAGCTCGAGTACCTTGGGAAGTTTTTCTACTTCCAAACTAATTTGACTCAGTTCGGAGGGACCACGTGCGTGACCTGGTAGAGGTGATAATGGTTCAGATGGGTCATCATCTTCTGCTTCGTCTTTTCCTTTTCTGCTTCTTGGAGACTCTCTGGGCTCCACTCCCAGCTGCATGCACAGCTCCTCCTCCTCTTCCTCCTGTTGCCGTAGTAGCGCCACCATCTCCCAGTGTTTCTTAGACTTTTTGTGATTCTTCATGGTTTTTGCACTTTGGAAGATTTCCCCACAAGCTGGGCAGAACAGGTCGTGGTAATATTTGGTGTCGTCCTGAGCTAGGCTAGCGAGAGGGTCTTCTATTTCCTCCATGCCCAGCTGGACGATAGCCAGCTTTTGTTCCAAATCCAGACATCTCTCCTGAAGAGACTTCTTCATGTGTTCAGCTTCATCCAGCTTTTTCTGGGCTTCCTGCAAGTCTTTTACTAATGACATCATTTGTGATTTCAATACTTCAACTTCATTCGGAGATTGATTGATCGGACTATTCAATCCCTCTACTGGAGCAGCTGTTTCAGCATTCTGTTGTTCTACATTGACGTGAGTCAGCGTACTTTTGGCATCCAAGGGCTGCTCTGCTGCAATCTTCTCAGTCTGTGTTGCAACCTCAGCTATTTCAATAACTTTTGAGAGCTCCGAACCCCTTTCCTTTGAAGATTGAAGCTCGTGTTCAAGTTTTTCCCATTTCAGAGTCTTGTCCCTCAGCATATGAAGGAGTTGGCTGACTGTTAATTCTTCTGACATCAGACGTTTCCCAGTATCGTCGTCATGTGTTTTTGACGTATAGGCTGCAGGGCTGTTTGTAACCATGCACTGGGGCTCCTTTGCTGCTTTTAATTCGCCATCATCCGCAGCCTCCACCATTCGAATTTCAACAAATGAATCGTCCGGTGATGCTGCACCCAACTTCAGTAGGAGCTCGGAATTCATGGCAACCAAATCAGCCTTTTCTGCCTGCAACCTGCTAACAAGCGCCTTCAGTTGCTGAACATCTTGCTCCACCAGATTAGAGCACGCACCTTCAGAAACCGAATCAGCTTTGATTCGTTTGGCCTCCTCGCGCAGACGGTTTGTGTGTTCCTGCTCCATTTTCTCCATCAGCTGCTTCTGCTGTCTTTCCAGATTCTCCCACTCTGTGTCAAAGAACTTTTTCGTTGCATTCATCTCTTGCTCAAAACGGCGAATCATTTGTTCTAATTGCTGTTGTAGTTTGAAATGGAGTTGAGTTCGAGCCCGGTGTTCCTCAGAAATGTGCATGACTGTAGACTGGACAGACTCAGAATTCTCTGTCAAACTATGTTGTTATTGTTCAGTGGAATTCTGTTCTGATACTTTGTTCTCCTCTGAAGCATAAGCATTTATGCACTCCTTCGTTTTTCCATCATTAGTCTGCAAGTCCATTTTAGACTTGTCTTTTGCACATGGGCTGGTCTTACCATCATCAGTTCCAGAGTCTGAGCTGATTGTCTTCACCGAGTTCTCACTCTTTATTGCTTTTAGAGAGTGCCAGTCCATATTTATTTTCCTGATCCACTCCCGTCCCAGAAGTGGTGGACCTCCCTCAGGTAGTACATATAAGTCCATTCCTTGGTGTTCTTTTCCCTTGTGTCTCACCTTGACTTTTATCTTTCCGATGGGGTATACTCTTTGCCCCGTGTATGTCTGCAATACAATCTTGGTATCTCTCAAGGGTATATGTGAGAATAGCTGCTTGTAGTCCCTTCGGTTTATGACTGTTAGGGCTGATCCTGTGTCCAATTCCATTTTCACTTGGACTCCGGCTATCTTGAGCGTGACCCAGGTAGTTTGTAGGTCAGCTTCCTTACTCACATTATGAATTCTCAGACTACCCAGTTCCTGGCTGTTGGAGTCTGAATCCGAATTCTGTTCATCCGAACTCTTCTCAGCCACCTTATGTACCTTTCTGCACTTTTCCTGTGGTGACTTTTTGTTGCTGGTCTTCTTTCCTGACCGGCATACTTTAGCTATGTGACCAAGCTTGCCACATTTTCTACATTCCTGGTTTTTAAACCAGCATTAGTTCCGATCGTGTGTTGTCTTTCCACAACGATAACATTTCGTTGTACCCAAAGCCATTTGATCTACGCCGAGTACCGCTGCCTTCAGCTGCATTTCCACCGTGCCTCTCGCTGCGGCTTCGTGCGATGCTGCAATAGAGACAGCCTTATCAAATGTAAGATCATTCTCTTCGAGCAGTCGCTTTTGTGTTCCTTCCTTTGACAACCCACACACGAACTTGTCTCTCAGTGCCTCTGTCAGATTTTCCCCAAACTGACAGTATTTCGCTAGCCTACGCAGTTCAACCAAGTACTCCGCGTTGCTTTCCTCTTTCAGTTGCGTTCTCGCATAAAATTTAAATCGTTCCGCTAACATCAGCGGTGTGGGGTTCAAGTGATCCTTCAGGACAGCAACAATATTAGCGAAAGTCTGATCCACCGGTTTAGCTGGTGATAGAAGATGCTTCAATAGCCCGTATGTCTTCGCACCCATTGAGTTTAGTAAGGTTAGTGCTTTATCATCATTTGATATTTTATTTGCCTTACAATATATTTCTATGCGTTCTACATACGTGGCCCAATCTTCCACCTCGGGATCAAAATCGTTGACGTTACCACACTTAGGCATCTTCGCAATCTTTTTGAGAAACAACAACGAAATTTTTCTTTAACTTTTTTTTTCAAAAATGGCGGTTTCCTGCGCTTATCTTCTTCCCCGCCTCCGAGAATGGCGGTTTCCCGCGCTTGTCTTCTTCCCCGCCTAAATGGCGGCTTCCCGCGTTTCTTCCTCTGGCGGGAGGGGTAAAGCTTTGCCTCGGGCGACGACCGCTGGCTTTCGGGGTTCGCAGCCTGCGCGCCGGCTTCAGTTTATTCTGAAAGCGCGAGAACAGCTGATTGAGTTCCTTGTTCCCTTTCCCGACAGGGGCAACCGGGCGCTGGGGACAACCAGTTGGCGGCTGACTGTTCCAGCTCTTGGTCCTTTGCGGAAAGCTGCTGTAAGCCACTGGGCGGAAATCTTGCTCGGTCTCCCTCGCTCGGTCCCGTTCTCCCTCGCTCGCTCGGTCTCGTTCTCCCTCGCTCGCTCGGTCTCCCTCGCTCTCCCGCTCGCTCGGGCTCTGTCTCTCCCGCTCGCTCGGGCTCTGTCTCTCCCTCAGCGGTTTTCAATCTTGCCTCCCAGCCCCTCTCGCAGTCCGGTCCTTTCCCTCCCCCGGCTGCGGCTGAGTTCTCCGCGGTTTGTTTTTATATCCTCCCGCGCCTTACGACCCCGGTCACAGCGCCTCGCGGCCTCGGTAGCTGCCCGGCCTTTTTCACCGGCCGCGGTCGAGCTGTCTCTCGACGCTGTTGCGTCTCCCAGCCCGCTTGTAGCCCGGTCTCTCACACCGGCTGCGTTCCCGCTTGTAGCCCGGTCTCTCACACTGCTGCGTTCCCGCTTGTACCGCGGCTTCCGTGCCCTACGCTGCTGCAGTCTCAGCGCCTCTGGCCCCGACTTCTGTCCGGCTCTTTTCCCCCGGCTGTGGTCGAGTTCTCCGCCCTTATATCCTCCGTTTTTTAAAATTTTCTCCCCTACTCACAGTCAACGTGGCCGACTTGCTTTTCGTCGCTGATCGGCTCACCCACCACCGTGATAGAAGGGACGATCACTGCCTGTTGCTGATGGAAGGCTTCGTGTCAGAATTCTTCCTTCTTCCTTGCTCTGCAGACTCGAGTCTTCTCTCAGCAGATTGACGAGGGCGGATGCCTCTTCTCGACGCCCGTTACTGCCTTGGATGTATCTCTGCCGCAGGGTAAGATCGAACTCATCGCCACTGTTAAGTCTGTGTGTTATATTGCGAATTACTACACAGACCACAAGAGTAAACTTTAACAGGACTTTACTGGTTGAAGGTCAGGGCGGAACTGCCCAATAAATCATTACACAGCACTTATATACCGGTGTGGTCACCGCTGGTATTACAGTATACAGCAGCCAAGATAAAGTAGTGCAACTCTTAAAATAGTTCTCTTAAAGGTGGAACGGTTACATACAATAGTTCTCTTAAAGGTGGAATGGTTACATACACTACACTTGGGTCTCTGCCTGCTAGGCAGTTTTCTAGACACGTGATTCTATCTAGATTAAATGTACCATCCACGGGGAAAGGGTATCTGTCTTTCTTGGTCCATCTAGCCCACTTAGGTAAATCATTTATGGATATCTGACCATAGTAGGTAAAGACATAAGAAGCGGGAGTTCCTTTTTTTTTCTGGGATCTTGCTCTGTGCAGCTCCCATCTTAGTTTGTATGTTTTTTTTTAACTAGGCTCTCTTCTTCTAGATCGCAAGTTTCACCCCTTACCCCCTTACGACTATTACTGACTGTCCAAAGGACCATAAGTGATGAAAAATAACAAGTAATAACAACAGTCAAAGAAATGACAAGTAATGCAGCCGCCCAAACAGGCAAACAGACCAAATATTCAGACATTTATCTTATACTCTAAACTAAACAAAATAGTCAATTCTCAGTTTGTGTTGTACGCCACTACAAGCTGAGTCCTTAACATTTAACCTATACTTTATGTGAGAGTCTTCTGTCTTAACGTTGTCAATAATCAACAAACAAAACGGAAAACAATGGTTGCGATAATTCTTAACCTCTATATTCATATAAAATCCTTATGCTTTAATGCGAGGGGCTTGAACCCTCGTAGAAGGTATCTCAACGGAGAATAGTCCCGAGCCTCGTAATACAGGCCATTAAAACACAGTGACAATCCTCAAACGATGCTTTCTGCCGTGGGTCTCTCACCCCGGCTCAAGGGACCCACCCTTGATACTGCAGTTTTAACTTGGTACCTTATCTGTCTGGGACTCAGCCCTGTCGACTTTCCTCTTGCCTTCTTTGCCCGATACTTTTTTTTTTAAAGACTTGAGTTGTCAGTATTCTCCTCCTTTCAGTGGTCAACAATAAAAGAAGCAAAAGCTACAGGATTCAACTCAAGTCTGAAACACGAGTCTTAACTTGATCGCAGTACTCCCGTCGGAAGAAACAGACCACACCAATTCAATATCTAATGAGAAATCCTTGTATGTGATAAAACATCACTGTGGCCATTCAGGGTCTGTCATTAGAGATTCACGATGCCCTTGTCCGTGACTTACCGAAAGGCAGCAAGCAATCTCAGTGGAACCTCCAAGTAATACTGTCGAAGTCTCGACTCCCGAGTAAGACTCTTAAACACAAAGTATCGTCAAAGACAGGCTTTATTTGCTTGCAAGGGAAGGGTTGTGTAGTCAAAGGCTACATCAGACCGCTTCAAAGTAATACAGAATTTGTAACATATTTATACAGTACAGAAACAAAACAGGCTTTCTATGCCACATGACAGAGTATTGAATCATACCTGATTACAAAGGCACAGACCTTGCGAATTATTGGAACAATGTATTCCAGGCTTTGTTAGAATAACGAACAGAAATACCTTGAGATAAGATTAATTAATCCTTTATTATGGGATCCTTCTGTTCTCCCACTGTACCAACTCAGCCTGTGGGCTGATGTTTACCTTATCCTGTCCTTGGCTATTTGTTTGGTAAACGAGGCTCCTTGTTAAGCTTGTCACAGATAAGGAGTACGTATGTAGCATTCCTAAATTGTCTCATCCCCTTGAAACTGATTAGTGAATCATGCTGTCGGCCATTTGAGTTTTTATTCTATGCCTAGGAAGCCATTTTGTGTCTAAGTGAGAAACTGTACTTCCACACCAGACAGGCCCTGGCAGGTCGTCGGCTGCAAGCAAGTGCATGCAAAACGTGTACAGAGACAGCAACACCAAAAGAGATACTATGACAGGTCAGCTAGACTACTGCCGCTGCTGCACAATGGAGAATCCATCAGAATCCAGGAGCATGACTACTGGAAGCCAGCAGTTGTCATCCAGCCAACTGAGCAATCGTATCACGTCCGCACCCCAGAAGGACAGGTGTACCGCCGCAATCGCAGGCACCTACTGAACACCAAGGAACAACACCATCATTCCGATGAGAGGTCAAGCCTAGACTTATCCTTGACTTGTGAGCTGCCAAAGGGTGTAGGCGGATCGCTGCCCTAAAAAAAACTGTACATCGTTATTGAAACGTTGGGATGTTTTCAGTGCTAGTTAAATGTTGAGTTTACTTATATGTTGATGCTACTGAGAACATTATGTAGAAGAAAGGTGCAAAAGTAATGCATTGTGGCGGAGCCACTAAGGGACTCTGATCAAATGTATATAATTCCCTTTAACAATATGTTAACTACAGCCTGAGTCTGTATCTTTGTACATACTGTTTGCATGTACAGAGCGCGGTCCCTTTAAGAGCGCGGGCAAACGCGATGATGTCACGCCATTCATCACGTGATCGCCCATCGGCGGGAACAACGTGATGACGTCATGACGCCAGCCACGGGACCATCCAAGCAGTCCTCGTGGAGCTTCCGAACTGACTAGACCTGTATTTGTAGTTTGCTTGCATCTGTTTGTTAAACTCAATTAGTTTCACATTAAACCTCGTTTGTTTGGTCGCCTGAGTCGACCTCATTCTCTTGATAGGAACTAGACATTCCTACATTGGTGACCCCGACTTTTGCGAATGGTTTTTGCAGAAGTAACGAAGCATGGAAACGAACGCCGTTGCATTGAAGCTACTGCAATTCTGGGAGCAACAAGCGACCGCCTGGTTCATCCAGGTTGAAGCCCAGTTTGCATTACGGAACATCGTTGCAGATCAGACCCGATATTTTTACGTGGTCTCTGCACTCGACAGCTCCACCGCGTCGCGGATCGTTAGCCTGCTTCAGAACCCCCCGGACGACCGCACGTATGAAACAATCAAGACGCGGTTGTTACAGGTCTTCGGGCTCACGAAGTCGGAGCGCGCCCGCTGACTGCTCGCTATGCCCGGCCTCGGGGACTCCAAGCCGTCTGAGCTCATGAGCCAAATGCTCACGCTCCTTGGCTCCGAACCGGAATTCTTCCTCTTTAGGGAGCTCTTCCTCAGTCAGTTACCAGAGCAAGTACAAGCTGCCCTGGCCAGGTCCGAAGTCTCAGACTGCGCAGCGCTTGCTGCCAAAGCGGACAAGATTTTCACGGTGATGCAGCAGTACTGCGCTGCCACGAGGCGCCCATCCCCCACAGACGCCACCCCAGCTCCTCAACCTTTGGGGCTGTGCTCCTACCATGCGCAGTTTGGCACGAAAGCCAGATGTTGCCGCCCTCCCTGCAGCTTCTCTCCCACAAAAAAACAACTGCAACCCTGGCAAAAGAAGAACGGGTCTGATGGGTGCCCCGCGGCTGCGATGGCAACCGGAAATTCTGGCAAGCTGTTGTTCATCATCGATTCCATCTCTGGTCGGCGATTCCTATGCGACACCGGTGCACCGTGCAGCATTATACCCGCGTCCACTATTGATGTTCAAGCTGGGAGGCACAGCCTCTCACTTGAAGCGGCTAGTGGCGGAGCTATCCGGACCTTCGGCAAGCGACGGGTCCAGGTGTGCTTGGGCGGTGAGCGATTTGTTTGGGAATTTGTTACGGCCAGGGTTTCACAAGCCATCCTCGGCGCAGATTTCCTGTGCGCCAACGGCCTCCTGGTCGATGTGAGGAACCGGCGGCTGATCAACGCGGCCACGTTTCACTCCATTCCTTGCCACCGTGGTACCACCATGTCGCGCACCGTCTCCTGCACTTTCCCAACTCCGGATGAGTTCGCTCGCCTGCTCGGTGAATTTCCAGACCTGACCAGACCTACGTTCTCCTCTACGGCCATGAAGCATGGTGTGGAACACTACATCACTACCACCGGCCCCCTGTCCACGCGCGGGCCCGGCACCTCAAACCCGGCAAGCTGGCGGTCGCGAAGGCGGAGTTCGCAACGATGGAACGCCTGGGGATTATTTGCCGGTCCAATAGTCCCTGGTCTTCACCTCTCCACATAGTACCGAAACCTGGCAGCGGATGGCGGCCATGCGGCGACTATCGGCGACTTAACAACGCTACCACTCCTGATCGATATCCGATCCCCCACATTCAGGATTTCTCTGCCCATTTGGCTGGGAACACCGTGTTTTCCAAGGTGGATCTGGTCTGAGGCTACCACCAGGTCCCGGTACACCCGCAGGATGTGCAGAAGACCACAGTCATCACCCCATTCGGCCTTTTTGAATTTCTGAGGATGCCTTTTGGGTTGAAGAATGCTGCCCAGGCCTTCCAGCGCCTCATGGTCTCCGTGCTGCGGGACCTCAAGTTCCTTTTCATCTATTTGGATGACATCCTCGTGACCAGTCGAAATAAGGAGGAACACATCGCGCACCTACGCACCCTCTTTCGTCACCTCAGCCAACACGGCCTGATTCTCAACCCAGACAAGTGTCAGTTTGGTCTGTCCCACATTGATTTCCTGGGACATCGCATTACATCTGAGGGAGCGGTGCCTTTGCAAGCAAAGGTAGAGGCGGTGACATAATTTCCGTGCCCGCAGACCATCAAGGCCCTGCAGGAGTTCCTTGGGATTGTAAATTTTTACCACCGCTTCGTGCCTAAGGCAGCTCTGCTCATGCCGCCCCTGTATGAGGCCCTCAAGGGCAAGTCTGGCAAGGGCCCGGTAAGCTGGATGGTCGACATGGACCGGGCGTTCGTTGACACAAAAAGCGCCCTCGCCAATGCCACCATCGCCCTCACCACCAACGCGTCAGACTACGCCATCGGCGCAGTGCAGGAACAGTAGGTAAATGGAACATGCCAACCGCTGGCATTCTTCAGTCGTCAACTACGGTGAAACGAGCGGAAGTACAGTACCTTCGACCGGGAGTTGCTGGCTCTTTTTCTGGCCATCCGCCATTTCCGGTTCTTGCTGGGAGGATGTCCTTTCACTGCTTTTGTAGACGTTAAGCCATTAACGTTCACCATGGCCAAGGCTGCCGAACCGTGGTCAGCCCGACAACAGCGTCAGTTAACGTTTATCTCTGAATTCACTACTGATATTCAGCACATGTCCGGTAAAGGCAACCTGGTGGCAGATTGCCTCTCCCGCGCGACCGTTCACGCAGTCCAGCTCGGCATCGACTATGCCCTCATGGCTGCGGATCAAGCCTCGGATCCAGAGGTGCAAGCTTACCGAACCAGCTCCTCTAGCCTCCAAGCGGCCGACGTCAAATTCCACGCCGCAGGCACCACGCTACTTTGTGACATCTCCGTAGGAGATCCTCGCCCTATCGTGCCGATTGCCTGGCGCCGAAAAGTGTTTGACGCCATACATGGGTTGTCACACCCTGGCATAAAGGCCTCGCAAAGGCTGATGTCATCCAAGTTCGTTTGGCGGGGCATGCATATGGATGTCCGCGACTGGGCCAACACCTGCGTCGTCTGCCAAAAGGCCAAGGTGCTGCGTCATGTCAAAGCTCCATTGGCCACCTTCGCTGTTCCGGAGCGATGGTTCGATCACGTGAATGTGGACCTGGTGGGGCCACTTCCACCTTCTCATGGGTTTACACAAATCCTTACGATGGTAGACCGCACCACTAGATGGCCAGAGGCAGTTCCCTTTTCCTCCACCACTTCAGCAGACATAGCCAGGGCATTCATCTCCTCTTGGGTCGCCCATTTTGGGGTACCGGGGGACATCTCTTCTGATCGTGGACCGCAATTTTCCTCTGAGCTCTGGAACGCAGTGGCTCAGGGGCTCGGCATCAAGCTACATCGCACCACAGCCTACCATCCACAGGCGAACGGCCTGTGCGAACGGTTTCACAGGTCACTCAAAGCCGCAATGAGGGCCAGCCTCCAAGGTGCTGGGTGGGTGGACAGGCTACCATGGGTCCTGTTGGTTCTTCGCACGGCACCCAAGGAAGATCTTCGCTCGTCCTCGGCAGAGCTCATCTATGTCCAGCCGCTACGTGTACCAGGGGATTTCCTTCCGACTCCAACAGAGCCATGGTCCGCATCCAATCAACTCATCAGCCATCAGGAGGCAGCCAGGTGTTTTGCACCAGTACCAACGTCGCATCATGGCTTTCAAAACTCCCACGTCCCAGCAGAGCTGAAGAATGCCGAATATGTGTTCATCCGCCACGACGCTCATCGGGATCCGCTCAAGGCCCCTTACACTGGTCCTTTCCGCATGCTAGTGCCGGGAGACAAAACTTTCTCGGTGGATATCGGAGGTAAACCGGACCACATTTCGGTTGACCGGTTGAAGCCGGCACACTTGGACCTTGGCCGCCCGGTCGAGACCACACAGCCGACAAAACATGGCCGACCCCCCACAGTCGTCGTGCCAGATCAAGCGCAACCGCCCGCCAGCCCGCCCGCCGTCCAGCAGCTTCCACTCCAACTGTGCAGAAGTCGCTCTGACAGGCTTGTCAGGCCTCCTCGCCGTTTCACTTTTTCTGTTAAAGACAATTCTGGGGGGGCGCATGTGGCGGAGCCACTAAGGGACTCCGATCAAATGTATATAATTCTCTTTAACAATATGTTAGCTATAGCCTGAGTCTGTGTCTTTGTATATACTGTTTGCATGTACAGAGCGCGGTCCCTTTAAGAGCGTGGGCAAACACGATGACGTCACGCCGTTCATCACGTGAGCCCCCATCGGCGGGAAAAACGTGATGAGGTCATGATGCCAGCCACGGGACCGTCCAAGCAGTCCTCGTGGAGCTTCCGAAATGACTAGACCTGTATTCGTAGTTTTCTTGCATCTGTTTGTTAAACTCAATTAGTTTCACATTAAATATTGTTTGTTTGATCGCCTGAGTCGACCTCTGTCTCTTGATAGGAACTAGACATTCCTACAGCATAACATTTTTCTTTTAAAAGAAAGGGGATGTAACATTTGCATATTGAATTCTCATTGGCCCGCAGGCATCTGTAAGGAATACCTATTACATTCACATGTGTTCACATGCTGAGTTGTCATTGGCCTGCAGGCATCTGTAAGGACTGCTATTGTTTAGAAGACCCAGTAGGGGTCCTGACTCCATCTTGTCCACACGGTGCTGTACTGTTGTGAGTCAGATCAGACCTGATTCTTCATTAAAAGAGTTTAAACTGTAATACTCCGTTGTCCTGCAATTTATTATTTTTGTACAAAGTGTGCAAAACAAGACAGCCTGCACCAATCAGTTGCTCAACCCTTTTCTATTTTAAACTGTAACTTCTGTAAGTTAGTTAACTTTATGCTATTGCTGTAAGTTAATCAACTTTATGCTATTGCAAACTGTCACTTCTGTAAGTTGACAAAGCCGGAGCTTCAAGAATATATTTTAACCCTTACCTTCCCTAGGCGCAACAATTTTACCCCAACACACTGGGATGGAAACCATCTAGTTCTGGGGATTTGTCACGCTTTAGTGCCATTATTTTTTCTTTACTGCTTTTTACTTACATTAATTTTATTGAGTCCCTGATTCAACATTAGTTTCCTAGGGATTGCCAACATCCTCTTCTTCTAAAGTAAATAGTTTTGAGCTGCTAGATCTGTTCTGAATCTATCCCATTTAGCACGGTGGTAGTGCCACACAACACGATGGAGGGTGTCCTCAGTGTGAAGATGGGACGTGGTCTCCACAATGAATGTGCGGTGTTCACTGCTACCAATGCTGTCACGGACAGATGCATCTGTGACAGGTAGATTGATGAGGACGAGGGCAAGAAGGTTTTTCCCTCGTGTTGGTTTTCTCACTACCTGCCGCAGGCCCAGTTTGGTGGCTATGTCCTTCAGAACTCAGCCAGCTCGGTCAGTAGTGGTGCTACCGAGCCATTCTTGGTGATTGACATTGAAGTCCCCCACCCAGAGTACATTCTGTGCCCTTGCTACACACAGTGCTTCAACCAAGTGGTGTTCAAAATGGAGGACTACTGATTCATCAGTTGAGGGAGGGCGGTAGGTGGTTTCCTTGCCCATGCTTGAGCTGAAGCCATGAGACTTCATGGGGTCCGGAGTCAATGTTGAGGACTCCTGTTGTGTATGTACCTTTAAGGGGAGAACTACTTTTACAGCTCCTGTATACTGTAGTACCGGCAGTGACCACACCTGTATATAAACCCTGAGTAGGGATCTGTACTTTAGTTTTAGAGTAACCCTCATCCAGTAAACACCTGTTGATTGTTCCTCTGCAGTCTCTGTCGATTTATTGAAGGACACCATACATCAAGATTCATGGATTTAAAAGTGGCGATGAGTGGATTAAAACCTACCTGCAACTCTGCATCACCTCCCAGGGATTCGCTCCTGGAGAGCAGTGAAAGGGGAAGGCCGAGTCCAGAAGTGCGGGCGTCGACCATCCAGAGAGGACTTGAACATCGCAGAGGAGGCAGTGGAGAGCTGGGTTTGGTTCTCCAGTCGCGACGATCCACCGCAGCGGGCTGGCAGACCCTTCCCGGACAGCGGCGGCGGGAGCCGACCGACGGCACAGAAAAAGGCTGAGCTGCATCGATGGGGTATGAGAGAGGGTAAAGCGCACAGGGCGCAGCCGGGGTTGAAGACCGAGCGGCGTCAACGAGAGAGGGTAAAGCGCACAGGGCACAGCTGGGGTTCAGGACCGATAGGCGTCAACGAGAGAGGCGTGCAGGAAAACGTGCAGAGCGCAGCCAGTGTTCAAGGGCCGAGCAGCGTCCGCGGAGAAGAAGGGAGACGCCATTTTTTTTTTAGCTGCAGCGGAGAAGAAGGGAGAGCGCGGGAAGAAAGGAAAGCGCGGGAGATGCCATTTTGAGCCAGCGGAGAAGAAGGGAGCGCACGGGAGACGCCATTTTGAGCCGGTCTAACCACACTGAAATATTTTTTTTAAATGCCGGAGTGGCAGTATCACGGCGTTTGACAATGAAGTCGAAGATTGGACGACATATGTCGAACACATTGAAGTGTACTGCAAGGCGAATGAAGTGCCAGATGACAAGAAAGCGCTGGTATTGTTGAATTCAATGGGTGCAAAAACGTATGGCTTACTGCGAAACCTAGTAACCCCAGAGAAACCAGCGGAAAAGAATTTTGAAAACATAGTGTCAATCCTACGGGACCACTTAAACCCCACACCGCTGCTGATAGCAGAAAGATTTAAGTTTCAAAAAGGGAACCAGCATAAAGACGAAAGTAATGCTGAGTATTTAACGGAACTGCGCAAGCTCTCGAAACACTGCCAGTTTGGAACGGGACTAGCAGATACTTTAAGGGACAAGTTTGTGTGTGGGCTTCAAAGTGAAGGAACCAAGAAACGGCTTCTATCAGAAAAGGATCTTACGCTGGACAAGGCTTTCAGCATGGCAGGATCACATGAAGCAGCAGCACGGGGCGTGGCTGAGATACAACGGAGACTGCAAGAATATGGCACAAATGAAATGTCATACGGAACAGTGCAGTGCTATCGCTGCGGCAGAACAACACACGACCATAAGGATTGCTGGTTCAAGGACCAAGTGTGCAGACAGTGTGGAAAAGTAGGACACATAGCAAGAGTGTACAGGTCAGAAAAGAAAACCAGCAGCAAGAAATCTCCACAGGAGAAGTACAAGAAGGTACATAACGTGACGGAGAGTAGTTCAGACGAACAGAAAAGGGATACAGACTCCGGAAGCAAGGAGCTGGGTTGTCTGAAACTACATAATGTGATCAAAACGGAGGATCACCAAACTATCTGGGTCACGCTCAAGATAGCCGGAGTCCAAGTGAAAATGGAATTGGACACAGGATCAGCCCTAACAGTCATAAACCGAAGGGACTACAAGCGGCTATTCTCACATATACCCTTGAGAGATACAGAGATCGTCTTGAAGACATACACGGGGCAAAACGTCTACCCCAGAGGAAAAATAAGGGTGAACGTTATATATAACGGCAAGGAAACACCAAAAATGGCCCTATATGTATTGCCAGAGGGAGGACCACCACTACTTGGACGTGAATGGATCCAGAAGATACAGCTAGATTGGCATTCCATACAAGCACTGACTGTAGATGCCAAAAAGGATGACGACGTCACACCTGGACGACTGTCAAAAATGCTAACTGACGCACAAGAAGTGTTCCAGGAGGAACTCGGAACACTAAAAGGCATAACAGCGACGATCAAAATAGAGGAAAATGCAAGCCCAAAGTTTCTTAAGGCCAGACCAGTGCCTTATGCGATCAGACCAGCCGTCGAAGCAGAGCTGCAAGGTTTGGAATGTTCAGGAGTACTCTCCAAAGTGGACTGGAGCGAGTGGGCTACACCCATCGTTCCTGTAATGAAGAGGTCATTGAGTAATACGTCTGGGGAACCAAAGAAGGTTCGCATCTGTGGGGACTTTAAGGTGACAGTGAACCCAGTCCTTCACACGGTACAATATCCGCTTCCGCGGATTGAAGATATTTTCGCCTCACTATCTGGAGGGAAACGCTTCACTAAGATTGATCTGGCCCAGGCGTACCTGCAAATGGAGGTAGAAGAAGCCTCGAAACAGTACCTCACGATCAACACTCATAAAAGTCTCTACCAATACAACCGGCTGGTGTTCGGGGTAGCATCAGCTCCAGCTATTTGGCAAAGGGCAATGGATCAAGTCCTGCAAGGGATTCCAGGGACCCAGTGTTATTTGGATGACATCCTGGTCACGGGCGAAAATGACAGTGATCACCTCGCCAACCTGGAGCAGGTGCTCACTAGATTGAAGGAATATGGGCTCCGAGCTAATCGCCACAAATGCGAGTTTTTCCAGAAGCAGATCTCGTATTGTGGCCACGTTATTGTTGAAGAGGGGTTAGATAAGTCCCCTGAAAAGATTGAGGCAGTAGTCAAGGTTCCAGCACCGGAAAATGTGTCACAACTGAGGTAATTCCTCGGGCTGGTAAACTACTACCATAAGTTCTTGCCAAATTTGTCTACCGTACTACACACACTGAACACCCTACTGCAAACGGGGGTACCATGGAAGTGGAATGACGAATGTAAACGAGCTTTCCAGAAGAGCAAAGAATTGATCACATCAAAATATGTGTTGGCTCATTTCAACCCAGCACTACCAGTTAGGTTGGCGTGTGATGCATCACCCTATGGCATTGGAGCGGTGCTCTCGCACAAATTCTCGGACGGCTCAGAGAGGCCAATAGCATTTGCGTCACGATCACTAACCTCAGCCGAGCGTAACTACGCCCAGATTGACAGGGAGGCCCTCAGCCTAGTGTGGGGAGTGAAAAAGTTCAACCACTATCTGCACGGGCAGAAGTTCACCTTGCTGACTGACCACCAACCACTTGTTTCCATCTTTAATCCAAAGAAGTGCGTTCCGGTGATGACTGCGCAACGGCTGCAAAGATGGTCCCTTTTTCTAGGGGTGAACCAATATGTAATCGAGTATAAGGGCACGAAACAGCATGGAAACGCTGATGGGCTATCACACCTGCCACTGCCTACTGCGGAGGAAGCACCAGCAGTGGATCCTGTCGAAATATTTCATTCGACTATAATTGAACGCTTGCCTGTAACTAACGCTGATATAGAGAAGGAGACCTGAAATGACCCGACACTGTCTCGGGTATATGACTTGACGGTGAAGGGTTGGCCAACACATGGCAACTCACTGTTGCCAGCATTCTCATCCAGAAGAGAACAGCTGTCAGTCTGTCAGGGGACCTTGATGTGTGGATCCCGAGTGGTAATTCCACCCAAGTTAAGGGAGAGAGTGCTCAATGAGCTTCACGAAGGCCATCTGGGAGGGGTGCAAATGAAAAGCCTTGCTAGGGCTTATGTGTGGTGGCCGGGGATCGATCAGCAAATTGAGGACCTGACAAATAGCTGCTCCGGATGCCAGAAGGTCCAAAATGCACCACCACATGCCCCTCTACACCCATGGGAGTGGCCCTCATCTCCATGGCAATGGGTGCATATTGATTTTGCTGGTCCATTCATGGACTCAATGTTTTTAATAGCCATAGATGCACACTCGAAATGGCCTGAGGTGATCAAAATGCCTTCTGTTAGATCCGTGATTCTGAGAGTATGATGTTTTCAAATAACGACACGGATGCTGTAACTTAACAATCAACAGGTGTTTACTGGAGTAGGGTAGTCTCAAGACTGGGGGTACAGAGGCATGCTCAAGACTTATATACAGGTGTGGTCACTGCCAGTACTACAGTATACAGGAGCTGTAAATGTAGTTCTCTCTTAAAGGTACATACACTACAATTCCTCCCCTTTTAGATTAGCAGTACCCATAATATTCAAATAACAATTAACACTTTAACATGCACATTAAACAAAAATAGTCCATTTATAGATTCAGTCTTTGGGGCGGCTTCCTGATCCTTTCTGGATAGCGCCTTTCCTGAGGTTCTTGTTCTTGGTGCGAAGGCGATTCTGGCCCCTTTTCGTCGGTTAGTTCATCAGTCATCCCTAGGACTGCAATTGTTTTCTCTGTAGTGGTTGAGGACATTTTTATCACCTCAGGCCATTTCGAGTGTTCTCTTCTGGATGAGAATGCTGGCAACAGTGAGTCGCCATGTGTTGGCCATCCCCTCACCGTCAAATCATATACCCGAGACAGTGTCGGATCATTGCGGGTCTCCTTCTCTATATCCGTGTTAGTTACTGGCAATCGTTCAATTATTGACGAATAAAATATCTCGATAGGGTCCACTGCTGGTGCTTCCTCCACAGTAGGCAGTGGCAAGTGTGATAGCCCATCAGCGTTTCCATGCTGTTTCGTGCCTTTATATTCTATTTCATATTGGTTTGCCCCTAGAAAAAGGGTCCATCTTTGTAACCGTTGTGCAGTCATCACTGGAACGCCCTTCTTTGTATTAAAGATGGAGACAAGTGGTTGGTGGTCAGTCAGTAAGGTGAACTTCTGCCCATGCAGATAGTGGTTGAATTTTTTTACTCCCCATACTAGGCTGAGGGCCTCCCTGTCAATCTGGGCGTAGTTGCGCTCGGCTGAGGTTAGTGACAAAGACGCAAAGGCTACTGGCCTCTCCAACCCATCAGGGAATTTGTGCGACAGCACCGCTCCAATACCGTAGGGTGATGCATCACATGCCAAACAAATTGGTAGTGCTGGGTTGAAATGGGCCAACACCTCTTTTGATATGATCAATTCTTTGCACTTCTGGAAAGCTCATTTACGTTCGTCATTCCACTTCCATGGTACCCCTGTTTGCAGTAGGATGTTCAGTGGGTGTAATACCGTAGACAAATTTGGCAAGAACTTATGGTAGTAGTTTACCAGCTCGAGGAACGACCTCAGTTGTGACACATTTTCCGGTGCTGGAGCCTTGACGACTGCCTCAATCTTTTCAGGGGACTTATGTAACCCCTCTTCATCGATAACTTGGCCACAATACGAGATCTGCTTCTGGAAAAACTCGCACTTGTGGTGATTAGCTTGTAGCCCATATTCCTTTAATCTCATGAGCACCTTCTCCAGGTTGGCGAGGTGATCACTGTCATTTTCGCCCGTGACCAGGATGTCGTCCAAATAACACAGGGTCCCTGGAATCCCTTTCAGGACTTGATCCATCGCCCTTTGCCAAATAGCCAGAGCCGATGCTACCCCGAACACCCGCCGGTTGTATTGGTAGAGATCTTTATGAGTGTTGATCGTGAGGTATTATTTCGAGGCTTCTTCTACCTCCATTTGCAAGTACGCCTGGGCTAGATCAATTTTGGTGAAGCGTTTACCTCCAGATAGCGAGGCGAAAATATCCTCAATTCGTGGAAGTGGATATTGTACCGTGTGAAGGACTGGGTTCACTGTCACCTTAAAATCCCCACAGATGCGGACCTTCTTTGGATCCCCAGGCGTATTACTCAATGACCTCTTCATTACAGGGACGATGGGTGTAGCCCACTCGCTCCAGCCTACTTTGGACAGTGCTACTGAATGTTCCAACGCTTCCAGCTCTGCTTCGACGGCTGGTCTGATTGCATAAGGCACTGGTCTGGCCTTAAGAAACTTTGGGCTTGCATTTTCCTCTATTTTAATCATTGCTGTTATGCCTTTTAGTGTTCCGAGTCCTTCCTGGAACACTTCTTTTGCGTCAGTTAGCATTTTTGACAGTCGTCCAGGTATGACGTCGTCATCCTTTTTGGCCTCAACCTTCAGTGCCTGTATGGAATGCCAATCTAATTGTATCTTCCGGATCCATTCACGTCCTAGTAGTGGTGGTCCTCCATCTGGCAATACATATATGTCCATTTTAGGTATTTCCTGGCCTTTGTATATCACTTTCACCCTTATTTTTCCTTTGGGGTAGACTTTTTGCCCCGTGTACATCTTCAAGACAATCTCTGTAGCTTTCAAGGGTATGTGTGAAAATAGCCGCTTGTAGTCCCTTTGGTTTATGACTGTTAGGGCTGATCCTGTGTCCAATCCCATTTTCACTTGGACTCCGTCTATCTTGAGTGTGACCCAGATAGTCTGGTGATCCTCCATTTTGGTTACCTTATGTAGTTTCAGACAACCCAGCTCCTTGCTTCCGGAGTCTGTATCACTTTTCTGTTCGTCTGAACTACTGTCAATCACCTTATGTATCTTTTTGTACTTCTCCTGTGGAGATTTCTTGCTGTTGGTTTTCTTCCCTGACCTGCAGACTCTTGCTATGTGTCCTGTTTTTCCACACTGTCTGCACACTTGGTCCTTGAACCAACAATCTTTCTGGTCGTGTGTTGTTCTGCCGCAGCGATAACACTTCCCTGTTCCATATGACATTTCATTAGTGCCATATTCTTGTGGTCTCCGTTGTATCTCTGCAGCGCCCCTTGCGGCTGCTTCGTGTGATACTGCCATGCTGAAAGCCTTGTCCAGCGTAAGATCCTTTTCTGATAGAAGCCGTTTCTGGGTTCCTTCACTTTGAAGCCCACACACAAACTTGTCCCTTAACGTATCTGCTAGTCCCACTCCAAACTGGCAGTGTTTCGATAGCTTGCGCAGTTCCGTTAAGTACTCAGCATTACTTTCGTCTTTATGCTGGTTCCTTTTGTGGAACTTAAATCTTTCTGCTATCAGCAGCGGTGTGGGGTTTAAGTGGTCCTGTAGGATTTATACTATGCTTTCGAAATTCTGATTCACGGGCTTCTCTGGGGTTATTAGGTTTCGCAGTAAGCCATAAGTTTTTGCACCCATGGAATTTAACAAAACCAGTGTTTTCCTAGCATCTGGCACTTCATTCGCCCTGCAGTAAACCTCAATACATTCCACATATGTCGCCCAATCTTCGACTTCATTGTCGAACGTAGAGATACTGCCACTCTTCGGCATCCCTGGGTGTGATTTAACTGTCAACAATGGTGTCTCCCACGCTCTCCCTTCTTCTCCGCTGACAAAAAATGGCGTCTCCCACGCTTCCCTTTCTTCCCGCGCTCGCCCTGCTTCTCCGCTGCGGCTTCTAAAAATGGCATCTCCCACGCTCTTCCTTCTTCTCCGCGGCTCAATGGCATCTCCTGCGCTCTCCCTTCTTCTCCCCGCGGACACTGTTCAGCCCTTGAGCCCTGGCTGTGCTCTGTGTGTTTTTTTTTGTTTTTTCTGTGCACCTTCCCCGTTTCCGCCGCTCGGTCCTGAACCCGGCTGCTGCTTTACCCCCTTTATCTCCGCTTTGTTTTTCCTCGACGCCGCTCGGTTTTCAACCCCCGGCTGCGCCCTGTGCGCTTCACCCTCTCTCTTACCCCATCGACGCTGCTCAGCTTGTTCTCTGCCATCGGTCGGCTCCAGCCGCCGCTGTCCGGGAAGGGTCTGCGCAATACCTGTTGTCAGTCTGTTGCTGGATCGTCGTGGCTGGGGATCCAAGCCCGGCTCTCAACAGCCTCCCCTGCGATGTTCAGTCTCTGCTGGATGACTGGGCGGTTGCTCATGGTCGACGCACGTGCTTCTGGCCTCGACTTTCTTCCACCGCCCTCCCAGAGCGAATCCTTGAAGGGAAATGCAGTGTTGCAGGTAGATTCGAATCGACACTCGTCGCCACTGTTAGATCCGTGATTCTGAGAGTATGATGTTTTCAAATAACTACACGGATCATGTAACTTAACAATCAACAGGTGTTTACTGGAGTAGGGTAGTCTCAAGACTGGGGGTGCAGAGGCATGCTCAAGGCTTAGACACAGGTGTGGTCACTGCCGGTACTACAGTATACAGGAGCTGTAAAAGTAGTTCTCTCTTAAAGGTACATACACTACATCCTCCACCACCACGGAGAAAATTATTGCAGTCCTACGGACCATATATGCCAGGAACGGCTTGCCAGAGCAGATTTGCTCTGATAACGGACCACAGTTTGTGTCCAAGGAGTTTCGAAGATTTATGAAGAGGAATGGGGTAAAGCATTACACATCCGCCCCGTATCATCCAGCCACAAATGGATTGGCTGAGAGGTTCGTACAAACCTTTAAGAAAGCAGTAAGGGCCATGTGCGATGATGACATTCCACTGCAGCACAAGGTGGACAATTTCCTGTTAGCCTACAGAAATGCGACACATGCAGTCACCAACCAGACCCCGGCCATGATGTTCTTTAACCGAAGGTTGAGATCTCGTATGGATTTGCTCAGACCAAATGTACGAAGAGATGTTGAGAATAAGCAATTCCAGCACATCAATGAGAAGCCGACAAGGAGCTTCAATGTAGGGCAACCAGTCTTGGCCCGCGACTACCAAACAGAGAAATGGCAACCAGGAACAATATGCACACAGCAGGGGCCACTAATGTACACAGTGGATGTTGGGGAGAACATTGTGAGATGCCATGTTGACCAGATCCTAGAGTCACAGGAACGAGTCAACCCCATGTCTCACGTACCTGGTGATGAACCCAACATACAGGTAGCATTTACCCCAGAAACAGTAGCATCGGAAGCTGATGAACCAACCGATGACAGGGGGCCAGAATCGCCTCCGCACCAAGAGCAAGATACTCAGGAAAGGCACTATCCAGAAAGGACCAGGAAGCCGCCCCAAAGACTGAATTTATAAATGGACTATTTTCAGTTAATGTTGCTTGTTAAAAGTGTTAACTGTTAAATGAATGTTATGGTATTGTTAATCTAAAAGGGGAGGAATTGTTGTGTATGTACCTTTAAGGGGAGAACTACTTTTTATAGCTCCTGTATACTGTAGTACCAGCAGTGACCACACCTGTATATAAACCCTGAGTAGGGATCTGTACTTTAGTTTTAGAGTAACCCTCATCCAGTAAACTCCTGTTGATTGTTCCTCTGCAGTCTCTGTCGATTTATTGAAGGACACCATACATCAAGATTCACGGATTTAACAACTCCCAGTGCCACTCCCTTCTGTCTCTATACCACTGTGGTGGGCCTGTCCTGCCGATGGGACACGACATACCCAGAAATGCTGATGGAGGCTTCTGGGGCATTGGCTGAAAGGTATGATTCTGTGAGTATGACTATGTCAGTCTGTTGCTTGACTAGTCTGTGGGACAGCGCTCCCAATTTTGGCACAAGTCCCCAGATGTTAGAAAGGATGACTTTGCAGGGTCGACTGGGCTGGGTGTGCCTTTGTCATGTATGAAGTTGGTGCCGATGTCGATGCCGGGTGGTCCATCAGGTTTTTTTCTTATTCTTTTTTTTTGTAGCGGTTTGTTACAACTGAGTGGCTTACTAGGCCATTTCAGAGGGCAGTTAAGAGTCAACCACATTGCTGTGAGTGTGGAGTCACATATAGGCCAGACCAGGTAAGGACAGCAGATTTCCTTCCCTAAAGGACATTAGTGAACCAG
Source organism: Somniosus microcephalus (assembly GCF_052327205.1). Taxonomy (NCBI): domain Eukaryota; kingdom Metazoa; phylum Chordata; class Chondrichthyes; order Squaliformes; family Somniosidae; genus Somniosus; species Somniosus microcephalus. The sequence goes on from NC_140987.1 coordinate 317,419,337, forward strand.
ATAGTTCCATGGTCACCATTACTGATACTAACTTTTTATTCCAGATTTATTTAATTAAATTTAAATTTCCCAGCTGCCATGGTGGGATTTGGACTCACATCTCAGTCCAGGGCCTACTGGATTGCTAGTCCAGTAATGGGTTTATTGAGGAGAAAGGTAATAATGGAAGATTTGAAAGGGATGGGGCGATGGACAGTACCCGAGCAAATGGAACCATTGACAGGGGCCAGGAAGGGAAGTTGGGTGGTCAGCAGTTTGGTGGGAAAAAAGTAAAGGGAGCAGGAGGTGAGTCTCATGGACAAGATGAGCTTGGAGCAGGCATGAGGGAAGCATGGAGAGTAACTAGAGAAAAATGAGAGGTCAGGGCTATTGCAGGGGGGTAATCTTATTAGAAGTTTAGCATGGTGGGCTAGGGAAAAGGGGAGAATCAGCAGAGGCAGCTGATCAGATGGTTTGAATCTTAGTGATAAAGAGGTCCATGAGCTCCTTGCCTTTTTGTTGGAGGTAAGGGTGGAGGGTGCAGGGTAGAGGGTTTTAAGAAGGCAGTTGGTAGTTGGGATAAGATGCTGGGGGTACTGTTACTCTTCAGGATGATCCTGGAGCAGTGAGCAGTTTTAGCAGAGGAGAGCATGGTGCTTGATATGATCCAACCAGATCTGGTGATGGATGGCTAAGGCAGTTGTGTGCCAGAAAACCTCAAGTCAACCCCTTGAATTCAGGGAACGAAGATGGGGACAATATCAAGGGAAACAAATAGGGTGGGTGAAAGTAAGAGTTTTGATGGGACTAGTGCATCAAAGGTGTAGGTGAGGGAGTCTTGAGCATATTGACAGCTGTAGAATATTGTGGCAAATGGTGAGCCAAAGGCCAGATAGTTGGGCATTTGATAGTGTTGTTGTGACTTGAGGGAGAACTTATCCAGGGGTAGATACTGAAGGACGTGGGTTTGGGAGGGGGATGTGGGTGGAGAGGGATACAAGAAAATGATTGGAGATTGTACTGTCCTCCCTACGTGTATGTGTCTGTACGCAGTTAGACAGCCAGCCAAACTCCTTTCAATAACGACATGGGAGTCAGGATGTAGCGTCCAAGCTCCGGTGTTTAATAATGTCACACTTGCATGAGGTCAATGAAACAATACAAATCAGTTGCATTGGGTTGCAGTAAAACTGAGAAAGAAAAAAGAAAGATATGCACCTTGTTACATACATGAGATATAACTAACATCTAAACATGAATATGTAATGAAACCATTCAACTCACAGGCAATGCTTTCGAAGGCGTAACAATGTAAGATTACAGCGGATTAACTTTCAGCATGCTCCATGCTGATGTGACCTCTTTGTTTGCTATCACTATACTACTTCCTGTTGAGTGACCCTACTGGCCATTTCCATTTACTGCCACCTACTGGCGGCAACAAAACAAAACTCCTGCAATTATAAGGCAGGACAGAGATTGTCTTATCTGTGATTGACACGAAGGGAGTAGAAAGGGCATGTGAGATGGCAAGTTCGAGCGGATGGCCATGAATATGGGTAGGAGAGTTTATATGGAGAAAGTAGTTGAGGAAGGCCAGGGGCGCAGTGAACTCAAAGGAGAGAAGGCATGGTGAGTTGAGATGAAGATTGAAATCAGCGAGGGTGAGGAGTCGCTCAGTGCAGAGGCTGAGGGAACAGCTTGGAGCATCGATGAACCAATGTCCAGGTTCAGATACTATTGTGGAGCAGGATCGAGACCAAGAGTTTTTCAAAGGGGCACACTGCTTGAGGCTGTCCAGTGTAAAATAGAGAGGCAAGGAGATGTGGAGAGTTGATCACAGGCCAGCAGATCAGACCTAGCTCAGCCTAGTGTGCATAAAATTCCTAGTAGAGGAGGAGAACACTAAGGATTTAGGAGCAGATGAGGTGCTTGAATAGAGGCAATCCAGAGTAGAGTTTCAGCTACACAGTGCTGAATAGAGATAGTGTGGCGGAGCCACCAAAGGACTCAGAGCGGTTGTACATAATTCCTTTAACAGTGTCGAAGTCTCAACTTCCGAGTAAGACTCTTTAAACACAAAGTATCGTCAAAGGAAGACTTTATTAGTTCTTGTATACAAGGGAAGCGGACATGTAGACAATGGCTACGCTGACCACTTCTAAGATCATAGGCAAAAGGTAACATATTTATCGTTAAAGCAAGCCTTCAGAATCACATGATCGAAGTCAGATCATAATTAGTAACAAGAAAAATATAGTGTTAGTCAAACTGTAATCAAGGATAAAAAGGACTGGAACAAAAGGAATGCCTACAGATAGGGTTATCTAATCTATAAGTTCTGTTCTTCTCTGACTCCCCATCCTGGTTTATACATGACTCAAGGACTCTCTTCATCTAGCTATGAGAAAGAGATAGGGAGGCTTTACAGTATGTACCTTTGAAGGTCTTTGTACTAATTAACAGTTGAGGTCATTTTGTTAATTGGAGAGTTCTGCTTTAACAGCAGACCTAGCAATTACTAATCTATGGAAGCCATTTTGTGTTTTCTATTCTGTACCTTGTGAAGCCATTTTGTAATATAAAAGTACACTTCCTCATTCCTTCTTTTGTCCTTACTAGGACAATCCAATCCTTAAGGATTTTACTTTATTCACTGTGCTCTATTCAATTGCCAGGGCCCTTTTTGTTTAGTGATATGTTTTGGGCATATGTCTGCTTTGTACTCCTGCAGCTTATGTTAGCCTGCAGGTTGGGCGTGACTAAACACCTTCTAAGGAGATAGGGAACAAACAGCTTATAGAGGAGGAATAAAATGTTGTGGTGACCCGCACAGTTTATGCCTGACCTGTGGGGTCTTCATGAGCTCAAGTGCTCCTGGAGTCCTCTTTCATTTTCCTAGCCTGTTGTTCCCAATCTAGCCCTTAAAATTTTATCCTATTCAATCGTAATCCCTCCCGTGGTGTGAATAGGTATATGGGCACAGACCTAACAACTAGATTTGCCCCCAGCTTTAGCATATTCGTAAGACATGTACAAAAAAGTATTCACGTGTAATTCTCGTTTCTTTCGGGATCTTTCCCCATCTCCCTGGCATATTAGACTCAGTAGTCCGATTAGTATACAAAATATAAGTAATGTCTTCATTGTTTAAGTCTTTCAAGATTCAATTGTCTCTATTCGGTGCCTTCTTGCAATGGGATGCGTGTATCCAGGAAGATCTTTCCTTGACTTTTATGGCTGTGTTTGTTGTTAAGAGCACTTGGTACGGTCCTTCAAAGCATGGCTGCAGGCTGTTCTTTCTTTTTGAAAACCTTTGTGCTGATGTCATCTCCAGGTTCCAAGTTGTGGCACTTTCATTCTGCTGGTTCCGTTTGGGCTTCCCTTACCTGTTGGTGAAAGCTGGAAATACATTTAGTTAATGCGATGCAATAGTTTAGCATATTCTCATCCATTTTATGAATGTCCATTTGTTTCACCGTAAATGGTGCTGAGAATGGCAGTCTTAGGGGTCGTCCCATAACAACCTCATGTGGCGACTGTCCATTTGTCCTGTTAGTTGCTGCTCGCATTATCATCAATGCTAAGGGTAATAGTTCGACCCATTTAAGTCCAGTTTCATTGCAAAGTTTAGAAAGTTTATTCTTCAGCACTCCATTATGTCTTTCTACCAGTCCTGAAGATTGCGGATGATGACTGCAATGAAAATGCTGATTAATCTGCAAAGCTTTACATAGTTCCTTTACAATTGCTCCAGTGAAGTGCGATCCCCTATCGCTTGAAAGCTGCATAGGTATTCCAAACCTTGGTGTGATTTCTTTTAACAAGCACTTTGCTACTGTTACAGCATCATTCTTTTTACATGGAAAGGCTTCGACCCATCTTGAAAGCATATCTATAATTACCAATACATACTTAAATCCTAGACATGGAGGTAAATCAATAAAATCCATTTGTAAATTTACAAAAGGGCCTGATGGATTCGGGTGGGAGGCAGACTGTACTTTCTCTGTTTTACCTGGATTCATTTCCTGGCATGTGGTGCACCTTTCACTGATTTGTTTTGCAATTGCCGAAATACCTGGTGCATACCATGTTTGATTAATATAGTCTGCAATCCCCCCTTTGCCCGCATGTGTGAACACATGAACGCATCGGGCAATCCATGGGAGTAAGGATTTAGGAGCCACCATGTGGCCGTCATGGTGAACCCATACCCCTTCAGGCGTTTTAAAGCAAGAATCCCTTGCCCAACTTAACACTTCGTCCGAGTTAGCCTGTGACTGAAAGGCTAAAACGTCATTAATAGAAGGTGGGTCATTGTCTGATTTTTGTTGACGCAGGACAAGGGCTGAAACTTGTGGCCCTGTCTCAGACAAAGCTGCTGACTTAGCAGCTCTGTCTGCACGTTTGTTACCCAGTAATGTCTGATCCTGATTACCTGTATGAGCCTGACATTTAATAACTGAAATCTTAGTGGGACACATTAGAGCCTTTAAAAGATTATCGATTTGTTCAGCATTCTTAATAGTTGATCCTGAAGAGGTTAAAAATCCCCTTATTTTCCAGATCTGTCCGTAATCATGAGCAACCCCAAAAGCATACCTGGAGTCGGTATAAATATTAACGGTTTGATCAGTAGCCAGTATGCAAGCTCTTGTAATAGCGAAGAGTTCTGCTTGTTGCTGAAAAGGATTGAGGTAGTGAGAGTGCCTCCACAATTGAGTGATCATCTGATATGACATATCCAGCCCTAGGTGATCCCTTGTCATCCCTAGGGGCTGACCCGTCTACGTAGTACGCTAAGTCACTATTGGAAATAGGAGTTTCTGATAAATCTGTTCGAGGCTTAGTCACCAATTGGGTGATCATTTCGCAGCAATGTGGAGTTTCGTCTTCTTCTGTGGGTAGCAGCGTGGCTGGATTCAAGACCGAACATCTTTGAATTAGGAGATTAGAGTTGGATAATAACTCAACCTCATATTTACTGCTGCGGGCTGACGTCAAATGTTGAGTAGCGCATTTTGTCAATAGCACCAAAACTGAATGTGGCACAAATAAAATAGTCCGGTGATTGAGCGTGATACCTTGAGCTTGTTGTACAGCATAATAGGCAGCAGCTAGAATTGGCAGGCATCCAGGCAGGCCGCATGCAACGGGATCCAATTGAGTACTAAAATAAGCTAAAAGTTATGGCCCAAAAAGGGTTTGTAACTGTCTTTTATAGTCGTGTCTTTTCCCGTGCCTTCATAAAAGGCAGTGCAATGCAGATTCATGTGCCAGCTGTCTAATTTCAAATCCTTCTGGTACTCTGAGGCTGTGCTTGAGACACATTGCAGTGCTCCTACAATCATCATTAATGTGTGGTTTAATTCTTGGTTTTTGTTTGTCCACAGGTAGATGATGGGAGGGGAGCATTTTTGTAAAGGGCACGCAGTACATCTATCGGTAGGGATGTGCACCTGCAGTCCTTTTTCTGAACAAATTATTGTTGCCTGCATTTTGCACAGCAAATCTCTCCTTAAAAGGTTCATAGGGACTTCATCTGATAGAAGAAAGGCATGCTGGCCAGAGAAATTGTCTGCTTGTATTTCTAATGGTTGTGACCACGTCATAGTCTGTGAGACGCTGGAAAGTCCTACACATGTGACATTGTTTCCAGTACACGGAGTTCCTCTAGCGTATTGCTTTGTTAATAGTGAGGTTGTGGCTCCTGTGTCAACGAGAAAAGGGACTCTATTGCCCTGCATTTCTATGGATAAATATGGCTCATCGCTAGAATTTAGTGATACTGAAGGTGATTGAAGAATGTGGGTAACGTTCGGGGCTGTTTCTCCGCGTCATGCTGAATAATTTTGCCCTGGGGATCCGAATTGTCCTTCCGTATTTTGACCTCCCCAAGGATTCCCTGTTGTAAAACCTGTCTGCGGACGAGTGTGAACCTGGGCTTGGGTATTTACATTGTTTGGGGCACCTCCCCATCCTTGATTCTGCTGCTTGGGGAACGGGCAGTCGGACTTCCAGTGTCCGATCTGACCACAGTTAAAACACGGAGAGTTTGCGCCTCTTCCGGTCTTTTGGTCTCTATATCTCTCCTGAATTCCTTCAGAATTTGTGTTAATTCAGGAGTAGTTTTATGTCTCCAATCTAGGCAGACTAAAGTCAATGGTTCTTTAAGTTCTGTTCTGAGACCATTTACAAGGGCATTAATTAAAGGGATCTGGTCATTTTCTTTGGTCATTCCAGAATGTTGCCCCATAATTGCTTCTATTCTTTCTATATAATCCTCAACATCTTCATCCTTTTTCTGAGTGGTCTCAATTATTATTATTTTTTTTGTCCAGTTAGTTCTCTTTTGGGGAATTTAGCATGCATTGTTGTATATAAGTTGGTCCAGAATGCATCATTTGGTAGTGTTTCAGGATTCCAGTGCTGATTTATTCTATGGTCGTTAATACGGTTGAAACTACCTGGACCATCTGTTAAAAGGTGGTACTTGGAATCTTTTAACCAAGCTCTGAGTAGCTGGTCGACGTCCACAATAGTGGGCTGATGGCAAATAACGATGCTTTTGAGCTCATTAATTGCTTTTTCTAAGTCCTCTGAGGGGTCCAGTAACTCATGTACTATTGTCCGTATCTCAGAACGGGTGTTTGTCTTTCTTGGTCCATTTAGACCATTTAGATAAATCATTTGTGGACATTCGACCATAGTTGTTAAAGATGTAAAAAAAAAGCGGCAGTCCCTTTTCTGGGATCTTACTCTGTGAAGCTCCCATCTTAGTAAAGTTTTAGTTCTTAATTTATACTAGGCACTCTTCTTCTAGATCGCAAGTTTCGCCCTTTATCCCCTTACGACTATTACTGACTGTCCAAAGGACCATAAGTGATGAACAATAATAAGTAATAATAACAATCAAAGAAATGACAAGTAATGCAGCAGCCCAAACAGGCAAACAGACCAAATACTCAGACATTTATCTTATACTCTAAACTAAACAAATAGTCAATTCTCAGTTTGCGTTGTACGCCACTACAAGCTGAGTCCTTAACATTTAACTTATACCTTATGTGAAAGTCTTCTGTCTTAATGTTGTCAGCAATCAACAAACAAAACGGAAAACAATGGTTGCGATAATTCCTAACCTCTATGTTCATATAAAATCCTTATGCTTTAATGCGAGGGGCTTGAACCCTCGTAGAAGGTATCTCAATGGAGAATAATCCTGAGCCTGGTAATACAGGTCTTTAAAACACAGTGACAATCCTCAAACGAAACTTTCTGCCGCGGGACTTTAACCCTGGCTCAAGGGACCCACCCTTGATACTGCAGTTTTAACTTTTAGCGCTTTCTTTTCCCTTGTCTCCTTTGCCCGATAGTTTTGAGACCTGAGCCATCAGTATCCTCCTCCTTCTAACGTTAAAATAAAAGAAGCAAAAGTTACAGGATTCACTCAAATCTAAAACACGAGTCTTAACTTGATCGCAGTACTCCCATCGGAAGAAACAGACTACACCAATTCAGTATCTAATGAGAAATCCTTATTATGTGATAAAACATCACTGTGGCCATTCAGGATCTGTCATTAGAAATTCACGATGTCTTTGTCCGTGACTTACCAAAAGGCAGCAAGCGATCTCGGTGGAACCTCCAAGTAAGACTGTCGAAGTCTCAACTTCCGAGTAAGACTCTTTAAACACAAAGTATCGTCAAAGGAAGGCTTTATTAGTTCTTGTATACAAGGGAAGCGGACATGTAGACAATGGCTACGCTGACCACTTCTAAGATCATAGGCAAAAGGTAACATATTTATAGTTAAAGCAAGCCTTCAGAATCACATGTTTGAAGTCTGAGATCATAATTGGTAACAAGAAAAATATAGTGTTAGTCAAACTGTAATCAAGGATAAAAAGGACTGGAACAAAAGGAATGCCTACAGATAGGGTTATCTAATCTATATGTTCTGTTCTTCTCTGACTCCCCATCCTGGTTTATACATGACTCAAGGACTCTCTTCATCTAGCTATGAGAAAGAGATAGGGAGGCTTTATAGTATGTACCTTTGATGGTCTTTGTACTAATTAACAGTTGAGGTAATTTTGTTAATTGGAGAGTTCTGCTTTAACAGCAGAACTAGCAATTACTAACCTATGGAAGCCATTTTGTGTTTTCTATTCTGTACCTTGTGAAGCCATTTTGTAATATAAAAGTACACAGTGCTGAATAGAGATAGTGTGGCAGAGCCACCAAAGGACTCAGAGTGGTTGTACATAATTCCTTTAACAGCAATGTAGTTACTGTCTGTGCCTGTACCTTTAATTACACTGTTTGACTGTACAATGTCTGGTTACCTTTACAGCGTGGTTTCAATGTGATGACGTCATGCCGTTAGTTACGTGATGCCCCAATGGTGGGAAGAACGTGATGACGTCATGATGTCAGTCTTCTGACCAGGGGATCAGTCCTCGTGGAGCCCTCAAGGAGAGCAAACCTGTAGTTGATGTATTCCAGCAGTTTCTAGTTAAAACCTGTTTTGTTCCATTAAAGTTCATTGTTTTAATTGCCTGAGTCTGTAATGATCAATAACATGTCATTCTATAGTGGACACTAGGTGGTGCCGTAGAGCTGTATATAGCTGTATGTATAAGACTACACTACCCAGCTGTATGATATTAAGACTACATTACCCATGAGGCACTAGGCTACCCACAAAGCAGCAGTCAAGATGGAAGCCTCTACAGATACTGTACCTAGTCCACATGTGCTCAATAAAGTAACTAGCAAAAGCTAGCTGTGTTCACAATAAGAATGTCTATTTATTAATGAACATAAGAGAGTCGAACTCAGTCTTTTTGATAGGAACCTCCGTTCCTACAATAGCTTTGTTCTTCTAGAACTCAATGGAGACAACAGAAAGTCAAAACTGATATTAAACAAAGAGCTTCCTCTCACTTGGAGCCTGACATTATGACTGAGGGGATATATCCTGGAACACGGAATAATTTGCCTGTTTTAAAATAAATCATTCTCTGGATGTGGGCATCACTAGCGAGGCCAACATTTATTGCCCGTTCCTAATTGCCCTTTGAGAAGATGTTGGTGAGCCGCCTTCTTGAACTGCTGCAGTCTTGGTGGTGAAGGTACTCCCACAGTGCTGTTAGGGAGCGAGTGCCAGGATTTTGACCCAGCTCTCCTCACACCATAGGCTAACAGATTATAAGCATTTCCAGAATTTTCTGTTTTTATTTCAGACTTCCAGCATCTGCAGTATTTTGCTTTTGTATTAGTGTTTAATTCACTGCTGTTGAATCCGTAAATCTTAAGGTATGATGTTCTTCAATAACTAGACGGAGGCTGTAGATTAACAATCAACAGGTGTTTACTGGAGGAGGGTAATCTAAAGACTAACAGTACAGATGCCTGCTCAAGGCTTATATACAGGTGTGGTCACTGCTGGTACTACAGTATACAGGAGCTGTAAAAGTAGTTTTCTCTTAAAGGTACATACACTACAATTCCTCCCCTTTTAGATTAACAGTACCCATAACATTCAAATAACAGTTAACACTTTAACATGCACATTTAACTGAAATAGTCCATTTATAGATTCAGTCTTTGGGGCGGCTTCCTGATCCTCTCTGGATAGCGCCTTCCCTGAGTGTCTTGTTCTTGGTGCGGAGGCGATTCTGGCCCCCTTTCGTTGGTTAGTTCATCAGTTTCCGCTGCTACTGTTTCTGGGGTAGATGCTACCGGGATGTCGGGTTCATCCCCAGGTACGCGAGACATGGGGTTGACTCGTTCCTGTGACGCTAGGATCTGGTCGACGTGGCGTCTCACAATGTTCTCCCCGACATCCACTGTGTACATTAGTGGCCCCTGCCGTGTGCATATCGTTCCGGGTTGCCATTTCTCTGTTCGGTAGTCATGGGCCAAGACTGGTTGTCCTACATTGAAGCTCCTTGTTGGCTTCTCATTGATGTGCTGGAATTGCTTATCCTCAACATTTCTTCGCACATTTGGTCTGAGCAAATCCAGACGAGATCTCAACCTTCGGTTAAAGAACATCATTGCTGGGGTGTGGTTGGTAACTGCATGTGTCGCATTTCTGTAGGCTAACAGGAAATTGTCCACCTTATGCTGTAGTGGAATGTCATCATCGCACATGGCCCTTATTGCCTTTTTAAAGGTTTGTACGAACCGCTCAGCCAATCCATTTGTGGCTGGATGATATGGGGCGGATGTGTAATGCCTTATCCCATTCCATCTCATAAATTTCCGAAACTCTTCGGACACAAACTGTGGTCCGTTATCAGAGCAAATCTGCTCTGGCAAGCCGTTCCTGGCAAATATGGTCCATAGGACTGCAATCGTTTTCTCTGTAGTGGTGGAGGACATTTTGATCACCTCAGGCCATTTTGAGTGCGCATCCACTGCTATTAAGAACACTAAGTCCATGAATGGACCAGCAAAATCAATATGCACCCGTTGCCATGGAGAGGAGGGCCACTCCCATGGGTGTAGAGGGGCATGTGGTGGTGCATGTTGGACCTTCTGGCATCCTGAGCAGCTATTTGTTAGGTCCTCGATTTGTTGATCGATCCCCGGCCACCACACATAAGCCCTAGCAAGGCTTTTCATTCTCACCCCTCCCAGATGGCCTTCGTGAAGCTCATTGAGCACTCTCTCCCTTAACTTGGGTGGAATTACCACTTGGGATCTACACATCACTTTATGTACCTTTTTGTACTTCTCCTGTGGAGATTTCTTGCTGCTGGTTTTCTTCCCTGACCTGCAGACTCTTGCTATGTGTCCTGCTTTTCCACACAGTCTGCACACTTGGTCTTTGAACCAACAATCCTTCTGGTCGTGTGTTGTTCTGCAGCAGCGATAACACTTCCCTGCTCCATATGACATTTCATTGGTGCCATATTCTTGCGGTCTCCATTGTATCTCTGCAGCGCCCCGTGCGGCTGCTTCGTGTGATACTGCCATGCTGAAAGCCTTGTCCAGCGTAAGATCCTTTTCTGATAGAAGCTGTTTCTGGGTTCCTTCACTTTGAAGCCCACACACAAACTTGTCCCTTAACGTATCTGCTAGTCCCATTCCAAACTGGCAGTGTTTCGATAGCTTGCGCAGTTCCGTTAAATACTCAGCATTACTTTCGTCTTTCTGCTGGTTCCTTTTGTGGAACTTAAATCTTTCTGCTATCAGCAGCGGTGTGGGGTTTAAGTGGCCTGTAGGATTTCCACTATGCTTTCGAAATCCTTATCCACTGGCTTCTCTGGGGTTATTAGGTTTCGCAGTAAGCCATACGTTTTTGTACCCATGGAATTCAACAAAACCAGCGCTTTCCTGGCATCTGGCACTTCATTTGCCTTGCAGTACACCTCAATGCGTTCCACATATGCCACCCAATCTTCGACTTCATTGTCGAACGCAGTGACACTGCCACTCTTCGGCATCCCTGGGTGTGGTTAGACTTTCTAAAATGGCGTCTCCCGCGCTCTCCCTTCTTCTCCGCTTGCCTTTCTTCTCCGCTGCGGCTTCAAAAATGGCATCTCCCGCGCTCTCCCTTCTTCTCCGCGGCTCAAATGGCATCTCCCATGCTCCCTTTCTTTCCCCGCGGATGCTGCTCAGCCCTTGAGCCCTGGCTGCACTCTGCGCGTTCTCCTGTGCGCCTCTCTTGTTGCCGCCGCTCGGTCCTGAACCCTGGCTGTGCTTTACCCTCTCTCTCTTTATGTTTTCCATTGATGCCGCTCGGTCTTCATCCCCTGGCTGCGCCTTGTGCGCTCTACCCTCTCTCTTACCCCGTCGACGCTGCTCGGCCTTTTCTGTGCCGTCGGTCGGCTCCAGCCGCCGCTGTCCGGGAAGGGTCTGCGCTGTACCTGTTGCCAGTCTGTTGCTGGATCGTCGTGGCTGGAGAACCAAGCCCAGCTCTCAACAGCCTCCCCTGCGATGTTCACTCTCTCTGCCGGATGACTGGGCGGTTGCTCGTGGTCGACGCCCGTGCTTCTGGCCTCGACTTTCTTCCACCGTCCTCCCGGAGCGAATCCTTGGAAGGAAATGCAGAGTTGCAGGTAGATTCGAATCGTCCTCATCGCCATTGTTGAATCCGTAAATCTTAAGGTATGGTGTTCTTAAATAACTAGGCGGAGGCTGTAGATTAACAATCAACAGGTGTTTACTAGAGGAGGGTAGTCTAAAGACTAACAGTACAGATGCCTGCTCAAGGCTTATATACAGGTGTGGTCACTGCCGGTACTACAGTATACAGGAGCTGTAAAAGTAGTTCTCTCTTAAAGGTACATACACTACAACTGCCACTTCTCTTCTTGGAATGTCCACCTTGAAGAAGTTCTGCTCTTCTTGCTGATGGGATTTCCATTTGTCTCTTTTACCTTGTTCATCTTCATTGCTTTCTGTTCTCCTTCTTGTGTTTGATCCCTTTTGTTCTTTCCTCCCCTCCCCCCTCTCCCTGCCTCTGCACTTGCTTAAAAGCTGTTACATCACTAACTTTTTCAAGTTCTGACGAAGGGTCATCGACCTGAAGTGTTAACTCTGTTTCTCTCTCCACAGATGCTGCCTGACCTGCTGAGTATTTCCAGTATTTCCAGTTTTAATTCCCACTAAGCTGCACAGCTATATGGCCACACGATGATGTGGAGATCCTGCGCAGGCCGCTCACCGGCTTTTACATGGTAGAAACCGTGCATGCGCGAAAATTTGAATGGACTGCGCAGCCAGTTTAAAGGGGCTGTGCACCCAAAAAATGTATTGTCCTAATGCCTGCCCTACTGCCCTCACCAAAGTGCTGTCTGGCGTGGCCCGCACCAGAAGTGTGTACGCTTGGAGCGGACGCCATTTGACACAAAACAGCACCCATTGCGCTGAAAAATCATGCGCTACGGCGCCGAATTTCTAGTATCAGATATGCCAATATTTCTGGGCTTGTCTGTGTGGGAACACAGCCTCATTTCAACCCTTGCAACCTTGTCCTCCCCACCACTCTGCACTGTCTTACAATCACTGCATCACTCATCACTAAACCTCCTTCTCCTCACACTTACACACTCACCACTATTACAACCCTCACTTACCTACAACTCAAATCTCACACACAGACTTGTCAGCTTTTCCACCATGACAGCTACTTTCTCCAAACAGCTCAGCTGACTCTCACTAATACACTTCACTCTGTCTTGCAGGAGAAGGTCGCACACAACACCAGGCAACAGGCTGGATCTTGAGGAAGAGGAATGCGTTCGTACACCCTCTGCCCCTGTGAGGGACGGTCCTGGCCATTGTGTGCCAGGGCAGCGTGGAGGCCTTGGCCACTGGCAACACTGGGGGAGGTGTTGAGCAGGCTGTTTACACTGAATCCTCTTTGGGGTTATTTTGGCCAAAGTGTGAAAACTGGGGCTAAATGGGTGCTGTGCTAATATGACACGCCTGTTTGAAGGTCTAGATTTAGCACACAATATTCGGGCTAATTGATAATTATCATGATTTAAACATGCCTGCAGGCGCTGAAACTGACAACTGCAGGTTTAGCGCTCAAGCGCTGATTAGATGTAATTTTCCTGGAGCTGTATATGAGCATGCACTCGCCCATTTATCTGAAGGTGTGGAGCGCGATGGTGAGAGTGGAAGGATGCCTCAAGGAGCAAGAGAGAGGGCGCCTAGGTTCTCCAATGCACCACTGCAGGTCCTAGTGGAGGAGGTAGTGAGGGGGAGGGATGCCATCTCCCCACACGGGGGAAGGAGGCCACTGAGGCATCTGATGCGCCGCATAGGAGAGGAGATGGCCCGGGAGGTGACAGCCAGGAGCCCTTACCCCAGGACAATGCTTCAGTACCGCAATAAATTTAATGACTTGATATGAGTGGTCAAGGTAAGATCCCATCTCATAAACACGCTTCTCAATAACTGCTCCACCACCACCAGCATCACAACCTCAACACACTTCATCCACTATCTAACTATACACTACACTAACATTCACACACCACACACAAATGTATCCTTTACAGGCACTACTCATATCTCAGACACATCTCACAGCTCTTCAACCATATGCGGCAACACACACACACATAAACACCTGTCAATACACTCATTCACAATCACCACTCTTTCCCTTCCAGGAAAAGATAGCACATAACAGGTAGCAGCAGAACCTGACCAGGGGAGGACAACCACGTCTGCGTGAGATCACTCCCCTTGAGGAGGCAGTGCTGGCCGTGATCGGGAGGGGAGGGGAGTGGGAGATGCCGTGGCCAGAAGCAGAATGGGGGCATCGTGCCTAAAGGCACGTGGCCACTCCAGCTTCCTTACAGATGCACAACTATTCCTGATCCCTAATCCCCCAAAGCTCCATACACACCCTCCTATTGTCACCACACGCACTGTACCCTAATCCTTCCAATTTTACCATGGCAGGCTCTCAGCTGCAAGCCCCACCTTGCCCCATGGAGCAAGTTCATGATGAGCAAAAGCCACCTCGCCACCCCAGAGGAAGAAGAGGAGGAGGAAAGCGCTGGGTCAATTGCTACTGCTGTCACAGGCACCAGCTTAGAGAAAGAAAGACATGCATTGATATAGCGCCTTGCATGACCACCGGATATCTCAAAGCGCTTTACAGTCAATGAAGTACTTTTGGAGTGTAGTCACTGTTGTAAGGTAGGAAACACGGAAGCCAATTTGCAAACAGCAAGCTCCCACAAACAGCAATGTGATAATGACCAGACAATGTTTTAGTGATGTTGATTGAGGGATAAATATTGGCCAGGACACTGGGGGGAACTCCCCTTCTCTTCTTCGAAATGGTCCCATAGGATCTTTTATGTCCACCTGAGAGAACAGACTCTGTTTAACCTCTCATCTGAAAGAAGGCACGTCCGACAGTGCAGCACTCCCTCAGCACTTCACTGGAGTGTCAACACAGATTTTTGTGCTCAATTCTCTGGAGTGGGACTTGAACCAACAACCTGCTGACACTGAAGACTGGCACCCCTGTTAAGCTGGATTAATCCCATACTGCCTTACCAATGATTCGCAAAGCATGATGGACGACTTGACATACAGTGAATGGTTTAAATGTAAAAAGCTGATACAGGACTGTGGGAATGCAATACACATAGATAAGAAAGGACGAAACAGAATGTTTATAGAACAGAGAAGAGACAGTCTCAGGGCCGAATTTTGTTGAAAGCTAAAGTGAATTTTAAACAGAACTCTGTAAATAAAAACAAGTGACTCGTGGAGCGCGTGATTGCCTAGTTTTCTGTTTTCACATGATTGCAATTTATGAAAATGTATAAATATTGTCGCCCCGTGAGTCTCGGCGCGCACTCTTTGCGAGGCATACTTGTGTACAGAAACACAAATGGTTTCTCAGAGTGAAGTCCAGTACCGGTGACCGGAATAAAACTTTACTTATTTTACAGTTTCTGACTTTGTGTATTACTGAGAAAGTGACAATAGACTGACCGGCGTGTTGAGTCTCCTAAAGCAGTGAACCCTGATACCCCGAGTTAGGGGTAGATCCTCCTCACAGAAGCAGGGATTAACACCACGCATAACTTAGAGGCTAGGTTATATGAGGGATCCTCACAGTGGGACGCACCAGGCGCTAGCAGGCAGCAGCCATGCAGGGTGGAAGGGACACCACAGGTGCCACCTTGCTGGGGGGCAAGGTTGCAAACTAGTTCCGCTGTAGAGGAGTCAGATGAGGACATTGCAGGGCCAAGCTTCAGAAGAAGGCTGATGGATGCGACAAACTAAATGCTTGGTGCAATGGGCAGCCTGCTTGAAAGCCTATGGATCATGTCTAGGGGGATGGAGGAGTCCGCCTCCACCTTGGTCCATAGCTGGACATGAAGACTAGAACTGACCCTCTCCAGCTTGGAGAGGCTGGTGACTTCCAGCCAGCGACCTGTGGAGCGCAACCACACACAGCGTCTGTTGACTGAGGTCGCAGTTTCCACTGTAGTCTTTGCATCTTCTATGGGATAACAAAGTGCTACCATGGTGGCTCTGGTCTCCTCAGTTGAAAATGGCTTTCAGAGCGTCTCTCTCCGGATGCGAGCACTGCTGCTCCCTCCCTCACCCCTGCACCATTGCGCTTGCCGTTGCCTGTCAGCCAGCCGGCCCAGACTGCTGAAACCCATGCTGAGATGATGCAGTCAGAGTTGGAGCCATCACGGCCCACAGCCTCTTGTGGGCACTGCAGGAGGATGTCTGATCTGCCCTCTTCAGCTTCTCAGCAGCTATCCCCCTCTTGGCTGCTGCCACTCGGGTTGCACTTCGTCGAAGCACCTGAGCAGGCAAGAGCACTGAAAGGATAACCCATAAGGGTAAGCACCAGGGTGAACAGCTTAAGTGCTGCTAGTTGTGTCATGTTTCCATTGTTTGTTTTCGATGTAGATAAAGGGCAATAATGGTAATTGGGTAGTGGTGGAATCGGTGGTCTCTTTTATTGTGATCTTCATGGGGAAGAGGTTGAAAGGATTGAGGGCAGATGATGGACTGCCTGATGGATCCAAAGTCGTGGAAGGTACATTACGTGGCACCAGAGTTCTGAAGTCTGATGGTGGAGCATGTCTCTGTAAAGCAGTCTTCAATTAGATGGCGGCGAGCGTCCCTCCCAGGTGTGGACCGTCTACCTGGAAGCCTCCGGTGCTCCCCCTGGTCCCTCTACTCTACCTCCTCTTCCTCTTCCTTTTCCTCCTCCTCCTGCTCTTCATCTTGTGGCTCCGCAGCGTGACCCTCTGCCAGTGGTAACAGCTGGTCTCTCAGGATCGCCAGATTGTGGAGCATGCAGTGAATCACCACGAATATGGACACCTTCTTGGCCGAGTACTGCAGGGCACCTCCTGACTGGTCAAGGCATCTAAACCTTTGTTTGAGGACCACAATGGTCTGCTCAATGATATTCCTGGTGGCTGGGTGGCTCTCATTGTATGAATACTCAGCTGGTGTCTGGGGGTTTCTCAGGGGAGTCATGAGCCATGGCATCAGAAGGTATCCCTTGTCACGTAGTAGGCAGCCATGCACATTGGATTGGGGCTCAAAGATCTGTGGGAAAGAGAACTGTCTCATTATAAATGCATGGTGGCAGTTCCCTGGATAGCAGGCATTCACCTGCATGTGAATGCTGGTGGTCGCAGACAAGCTGCATATTGAGGGAATGGAATCCCTTCCTGTTCCTGAACACCTCCGAGTTTAAATGAGGGACTCACATAGCCACATGTGAGAAGACAATGGCTCACATGGGGAATCCCATAATCTTGTTGAATCCTAAAGCTCTCTGCCTCTGCCAATAGGGAATGAAATATAGACATTCCTCAGAGCGTATAGAGTCGTAGAGACCTCCCTTAACAAGGCCACAGATCTCATTGACGATCTCTCTTGGGTAATGTGAATGTAGGAGTAGTGCTCTCTGAAGACCCTGGGTGGATAGGGTCTCCTGCTGAGAGCCTTCCTCGCCCACATGTACCTCTCTCCTGCAGCAGCTTGTGATGCTCTGCCTGTTCTCATCTCCTCCTCCAATTCCTCATGCAGAGCAAGGGGGACCCCTAGCAAGATGCCAGTGACCAAGCACTCCCTTTCACCTAGTGATTCCTGTAAGGTCTCCGATAAGGTAGAGTAGCACAACACGCAATCATTTTAGGTGAAATCCTGGGAGAATATCCAGGAAAATTGTTGATGGAAAGTCTTGACAAAGTGTCCCAGAAAGTCTCCTGATATGTCTCAAAAGTCCTCTATAAATGCAGTGCAGTCAGACAATCTCCAGCAGCAAGTGAACAGCGAGAGCTGAGCATGGCTTTAAGCAGTGCTCGCAATCCTCACCAACGACTTCATTACTCCTGTTCAGCCAGTCGCAGTTAGGAAAGGTTGTTAATTGCAGCACTAGCCAGCAAAATGCCATGCAGCCTCTTTAATGAATGCTAGTAGGCAATTTAATTGTCAATCAGCCCCTTAACGATCTTCCGGGTGGCCGTTTCTAGCGCTAGCTTCAACTCCTTTACAAAGATGGCATGTTGCGCTAAACACGGGCTAAACCGGCGTTGCAGCTTAAGACTCCATCTTGGCCACCTTAGAGGCTCTTTAGCACCTGATACACTCTGCACGACATGCTGTAGGTCTTTTCAACACCCATTGCTTTCCCTCCCTCTCCTCACACCAAAAGCTAACTCTCGTCCCTCTCTCTCAGCTCCTGAGAATGTTGACACTCCTCAGCCAGTGGAGGAAGAGGAGGCCGGCCTTCCTGAGGATGCACCATCAGTCGATCACACCCTCGCAACCACCAGCCTAGGGACTATCACCACATGTACTTTAGAGGCTAATTTAGAGGAGGGGTCTTCACGTGGTAAATCACTGGGCACTAGTGTGCAGGAGCCAGGGCAGGGGTATAGGACACCACAGGTGCCAGCTCCCAAAGGGTGAGATCACACTCTAGCTCTGCTGCAGAGGATTCAGATATTGACCTCGAGGGCCCAGCCTTATGAAGAAGGCTGATGGGCATCTACCAAGAAATGCTTGGTGCACTGGGTAGCCTGCCAGTGAGCTTTCGCGCAATGCCTCAGAGCAAGGAGGACTCCAGCTCCAATTTGTCTCAAGGATTTGTGCAGGGCTTCAACACCACAGTGGAACATACCATGATGGAGCCTCTTATTACAACTCTGACAGCTACCACGGAAGCTCAGACGGCTGTCACTTTAGCACATTAACTAAATCAGTCCTCCCATTCCCCATTCCCCAATAGTCCCACAATCCTTACATTGTCCCTCGAGGGGCCGATTGGCCTACTCCTGCTCCTATTTCTTATGTTCTTATGTTCTTACAACCACAATCCAATTGCTTTCCTTTCACTCTGTAAGGGGCTTTCTCTCTCGAGATTCGCAGATCGCAGAGGTTACTCTCTCTCAGAGGCCTCTCTCTCTCTCTCTCTCTCTTTTGCACAGAAAAACCTTGAGTGGTTCGAAATAACAACAGAAAATGCTGGAAAAACTCAGCAGGTCAGGCAACATCCGTGGAGAGAAATTTGAGTTGACGTTTCGGGTCGAAACCTTCTTCAAAACTGGAAAGAAAAGAAAATAGATCGAAGGCAGGGCTGCGATCGGACAAAAGAAGTAAAAGAAACAAAAGAAGGAAAAGAGACAATGAAAGGTATAAGAAGCTAGACGAGATGGTAATAGGCTGAGATTAGGTGTAAAGTGTACTGGCAGGGCAAGAGATAGCTTTTACTTCCTTTGTTTCTTTCACTTCTTTTGTCCGATCGCAGCCCTGCCTTCGATCTATTTTCTTTTCTTTCCAGTTTTGAAGAAGGGTTCGGCCCGAAACGTCAACTCAAATTTCTCTCCACGGATGTTGCCTGACCTGCTGAGTTTTTCCAGCATTTTCTGTTGTTATTTCGGATTTCCAACATCTGTAGTATTTTGCTATCCCCCTTGAATGGTTCGACCCACTCACCCCTTAGATTCTAGACACTGGACTTAGGTGCAGGAACTACAATGTAGAGAATACTCTTATAGACCAGGTTTAATGAAACAAAATGATATTTTATTGCATAAGGAAAAACAAATCAAATGCAAGCAAATAAGAGGGTACATGGGAGGGAAAAACAAATCATAACAATACCGTACTAACTAAAATGGATACAGGCATATTATACCTTACAAAGATCATCATAAAATGGGGAAACACACGGAACATCGAGGGACAACAACTCATGTTAATTATACCCAAAATGACCACCCCCTTAAACCTATCTAGATCCGATTATGAAGGGCCAGAAACATGCTTACCAATCCAGTTGGAAAAGTATAGAGTTTTGAAACAGGTCTGCGTTTTGATCCCCTCAGGCGTCCTGTTTCCTCGTGGTCAGTGGAGCCACAGCGGGCTGCGCCACACCTCACTCTCTTTTTCGAGGTGAAGGTCACGGACAGGCTGGACACTGACGGGCCTGGATGTCGGCGGAGATCATCTGCTTGACCACGGTTGGAAGCCCCTAGTCGGCTTTCATGTAGGTTTCTTCAGTAGTTTTACTACCTCCCGTTTCGTCAACGGCCCGGGGTTGGTCGATGATCTCCCGATGTTTTACCCCAGGGCGGGATGTCGGCTCGAACCATCTTCTTCTCCGAACTCCGGCTGCTATCGAAGGTAACGGCTATTACCGAAGATCCCACGAAGATGAATGAAAAAAGGAACCTCTCTCTTCCCAATATCTAAGGTGAAGCCTCTTTTTTTTTCGCTACCCCCGGTGTCTCCCAATTATACTTCTCAGCAGAAGCCCTTATCTCGCGCCAAATCAGGTTAGTCTTTTGTTTTAATTTTGGCGGGCTGGTTGCACAACGGGGTAGTTATTATATTTTAAACTGTTCTTGGATGACCAGTAACGGTCCATCTCTGGCCTGGAATGACCTTCATTGTTTTTAATGTCTTCTTGATGTCTTTAACGGGTCCTTGATGCGTTCTTTATGAATATGGAACTGTTTCCCTTTGTCTGGGTAAACATTTAGATGGCCTTTATCTACAGGCCGATCTGACTGGATCTGCATCCAATCTTTATGTATGTGTGGGTGTCTGGTTTCGTTCTCTCAGAAACGGCTTCCACAACCTACTGTGGGTTGAATCCACAAAGCTGTTTGAGGACTGCAGGAACCATTTTAAAGTGTCCCAATAAGTTGGTCACGGGGTCTGGTGGCCATTTTGAATGCCCCTTTTCCTGGGCTTCTTTTAAAGTAGTCTTTAAAATCATGGCCTCTTCTGCCATTCAACCCTGATTAATACAATATCAATTTTGCAAATCTTACAGTCCCCCCTGATGATACTATAACTTGCTTGAAGTATCATAATTCTGGGTGAGCAAAATTTTCTGACCTTCCATAATCAAACCATTCCCCTGCATTTACCTATCTGCAATCCCACGACACATGCATTTCCCATTTCAGAAAACCTACAGTGTACATAAAGCATCTATAGATGGCAATACATTGGGTTTAAAAGTTTGAAACACATTCTTCCAGGTGTGGAGGGGAGCCTAATACCCCTACACCACCTGGTTCAAACACCTTATTATCTTTAATAATCACAACTTACTTAATATACTTCAACAATAAAGAGCAAAATACACAAAATCTCACACGAATATTATCAAATAGAGGAGGGAGGGAAACTTTAACTTTATACATAGCAGCATAAATCTAAACGGGTGTCTCTTCTTCTACCCACACATAATGCTCCCTCCATTCTCCCCTGTTCTCGTACCTCTGTGAATGTTTTACCTTTTTACAGTGTACAAACAGTAAATAAATCACAATAAAAATCTGACACACTACTAGGATATGAGAGGCTATCCTAATCCAAGAAGGGACTTCTATTTTAGTGAACAGGTCCCACCACAGTGGGGTCACTATATCCAATATGTCTGCCCCTATTTCTAAGGTCTTCTGCTCCAGTGTGTAAAAATGTTTTTGTGAAACGAAAACAGCCTTTAATATCTTGGTGAGGTATTCAGGGAGAGGGGGAATGATATTTCCAAAATGTGCAATGAATCGTTACAGGTCGGTGAAATTATCTTTGACAGTGATGTGAATAGTGGAAGGTTCAGGAATGGGGACAATTCGCTCTTGGGCCACTTGAACTTCTGCCTTGGGTTTGAAGCAGAAACTGCTGTCACTCACCGGACACCAGCCATGCTGTCCATGTTGGTAGTGGGGCGCTGCAGTGGTGACACTGTATGTCCCACCTCCTATATATGCCACCTGCGGGGGCACATGGCCTTGTGCCATTGCCTCCATGGTGCAATTTATAGGCTTCGCGCCAGCAGTTCTGAACTCGCACTGTGGTTTCGAATAGGCATTCAAGTGCTGGGGACACAGGATGATGTGTGCTCCCCGGCTCCGGCACCCCGAGAGGTCGGTACCCGTCATTGCATGCTCCCATCGAATGACGTAAGGTGGGACCGCTGCGTAGCGAATGTGTGCACCCCCTTGAATGACTCCAATGTTCTCCACCCTCTATACCGAGGCAGGTTTAGCTGTCTTACCCATAACCGGTATTCTTACCACTATACCCATAATGGTGTGATTAGACCGTCCACAGTCCACTGGGACTGGGTAGGCCTCTGAAGCTAGTCTGAGCTGGCTCGGACTCAATGCGTTCTCAAAAGGGTGGAGGGCTGCGAGGTGCTTGTTGCTGATCCAGGAGGGGAATAAACCTTGTTTTAAATTCTCCAGATTACTGCAGCCCTCGCCCAGTAACCACGCCCCATACAGCACACAAGCTTCACTCTGCGCAGCCTGATCGGATGCATTCCGATCCTCCCTGATGAGAGCATTTACCGTTTTAGCGTGTTTCTCCAGCTCAGCTATTATTTCCTTTAAGTGTAGTGTCATGGCCTGGTCCTCATGTAACTCAGAACCCACTACCTTATTCTCATCAGTCAGTGTCTTTCTTAACTGTGTTTTTAAACCATTGATCTGGGTCTGCAGCTCCATGTCATCCAGAGTGTTGATGACGGAAGTCCCTGTGTTAAAAACTGTGAAAATATCATTTACTGCACCCCTTCTTTGTCTCCCTATCCTGCCCAAGACCTCATGTGGTTTGGTGCACAATTCGGCTCTGTCGACATCGGCAAAGTCGAATTCATAAAATTGTCTGAACATGTTTGTTAACAGGACCTGGTACAATTGCTCCGTTTCCTTGGGGCACCACTCTGGCAATTGCACCTCGGTGAGGTTTAAAATCACCGAAGCTACCATGTAGTACACCCCTTGGTACAGCACCTGACCTGTGGGCACTAACACCAATCCATTTCCGGGTCCCTTGGTAGTGGTGGGGCATCCTTCCTTGCGGGTTTTGGCTACCGGAATCGTGGGCAGGGGCTTGCGTGGGCGGGTAATGAGCTTGGTGGCATTTACTGGGATCTGAGAATATGGGACTCAGCACGCCCGTGTGCTGACGTCCCATCTCATCCCTTGTCCAGCATCCTGCCACTGCCTTTGGAAAAAGATGGAGATGCCTGTGGGGCAAGCTTGTTCTGAACCCCACATACAGATGTAAATCCTTTCATCTGGTTCCCACCATTTGTCCCAACAGACACTCAATCCCCCATGAGTCCCCGTAATAGTCCGATGGGTATTGTTACCCAGTCTCTCCCACTCGACCGTGGAGTTCTTCATGGTTTTACTCAGCTTCCTGAGCCACTACCAACGGTCCAAAGGAACATGTCCGGAACACACAAGGCAAATCCTTTTCCCAACTGTGACGCTGACTCTGGGCGCGATGATCCTTATTCGAGGGCACGTCAAAAAGGCTTCCTGGTAATTAAAACCGAACTGACTGGAGTATTCCGTAGAGTTCGACCCCAGCCATCCTGGCCACCTTCCTTCGTGGAAGTAGTTGGCAGTCTCCTCAACCTCCCGGGTGCCCATCCCATCGGTCACGATGGGGGCTGTGTCTCCCGAGCACCCGTAGATCGTGGAGTCCTTAGTGCGGCCCCGGTAGGCCACACTGCACCCGATCACCACGAACGCGATGAGAATCCCTCTCATCTTTCTGGTTCCTGCAACAAAATTAAACGATATAGCCAGGCTCCCGAGAGATTCTGGCTTAGGTGAAGGCATGATCGGGTCTTTCGACCTCGATCCAAAACAACACACATACTGGGCAGGTTCCAAAACTATTTGCAACACTAATCACTTTAATATACACACCTTAACTTAATTAAACTTAAACTTAACTAAATTATGTACAGCGCCGCCCGTCCCCGGGCGGCTTGCCTAAGCCCTGTTTGGACTGCAGCTCACCGCTCCCTGTGGCGGGGCTGTAGTGAACTGTGGCTTGGGTTCCCCGCAGCCTTTTGCTGTTGGTTGGGGACTGCGTTCTGCTGGGGATTTCCCAAGTCTGCGTTTACTGAAGTTGGGGGGATCGGGCCAAGGTTTCTTTGGCTGAGGCATTCGGGACGACCTGCGAAGGAATACTTTGGGCGTGGCTCCCATCGCGAGTGGACCTTCGGTTGGGACTTCAGCCCTCACAGCCCGTGGCACCTCCACGGCTGCCGTCTTCAGGTCCCTTCCCTCAGGCTCCGCCCCTTTGGGATTTGGGTCTGTGGCAGACAACTCCTCCTCACCTGTCCTTACAGGTGGAGGATCTCCGCCCCCAATCTCTACCTCCCCTAAGCTTGAGTCGAGGGCGGGATCTCCGTCCTCTGACTCCACCTCCTCCAGAATCGTGTCAAGGGCGGGGCCTTGCTGTTCGGGCTCCCCCTCCTGTTCGGGTTCACCCCCGATGGCGTTCGGATAAAGGGGAGGGCCTTGATCTTCGGGCTCCTCCTTGTCCGAGTCCCAGGCCATAGGGGAAACCTCCCAGGTGGGCGGTGTAAAGTCTGTAGGTTGTGCAGTAAATAACTTCAGAGACTTTAGAAGTACAAACAAAACAGGTCTTTACTATTCAGAGGTCTGGGCGATTTCTGCCCTAGTTAACGTATCACAACCCTTATATACTGGTGTGGTCACTATCGGTATTACAGTATACATGAGCCAATAAATAGTGCCACCCTGAAGTAGTGCTCTTAAAGGCGAACGGTCACATTCTATAGTTCCCTTAAAGGTAAACGGTTACCTACACAACACTCCTCCCTTCCTAGCTTATTACTTACAGAATCCCGTTAAACATACAATCTTCAATTTTATATAAACAGGTTGCAGATATACTCTCGATGGAGTCAACGTCATATAACTTCATGTTTAACATAACATAATAACATATATAACTTCATGTCAAAACAGATCACAGATTCAGTCTCTGTGGAAAACAGTTCATAGATTCAGTCTCTGTGGTGTAGTCGGTTCACATTGCTGGAGTGACTCATTCAATAGTCCTTCCATGGGTTTAACAGTTTGAACTTCCGAACTGAATTGGCTCCGTTCGGAGGGACCACGTGTGTGATCTGGTAGAGGTAATCATGGTTCAGATGGGTCATCTTCTGTTTCGACTTTTCCTTTTCTGCTTCTTGGAGACTCTCTGGGCTCCACTGTCAGCTGCCAGCTGCATGCGCAGTTCCTCCTTCTCTTCCTCCTTTTTCCGTAGTAGAGCTACCTTCTCCCGATGTTCCGTAGACTTTCGGTGCTCCTCCATGATTTCTGTATGGTGGGAGTCGAAGTTACAAGTTGGGCAGGACAGGACATAGTAATATTCGGAGTCGTCCTGAGCTAGGCCAGCGAGAGGGTCTTCTATGTCCTCCCTACCCAGCTGGACGTCAGCCAGCTTTTGTTCCAAATCCAGACATCTTTCCTGAAGAGACTTCTTCACGTGTTCCGCTTCCTCTAACTTTTTCTGGGCTTTCAGCAAGTTGTTTACTAATGACCTCATTTGTGATTTTAATACTTCAACTTCCTTTGGAGATTGATTGATCGGACTATTCAATCCCTCTACCGGAGCCGTTGTTTCAGCGTTCTGTTGTTCAACCTTGACATGAGTCAGCGTACTTTTGGTATCTAAGGGTTGCTCTGCTGCCATCTTCTCAGTCTGTGTTGCAACCTCGGCTATTTCAATAACTTTTGAGAGCTCCAAACCCTTCTCCTCTGACGATTTAAGCTCATGTTCATGGCCCATTCTTACGGTCTCTGTGTTTCTTACAGTTCCCTTTTCTTCCACTGAAAAGATTTCCAGTTGCATCTGTTCTTCAAGTCGTTGGACCTCGGCCATTGCCGCTTCATATTTATTTTGTGTTTCCTTTAATAATTTAACGAGTTCTTGGACATCCTGTATTCCCTGTTCTGGTATGTCTTCCACCACTAATTTTTTTCCTATGGATTGAATCCCTAACGATGAGTCAGCCTTGGCCTGAAGCTCATCAAACATTTCCTGCAGACTTTGTAATTCTTGCTTATGGTCAACCTTTAGTCGTTCATGTTCTTTCACTAACACGAGCTTTTCGGAAGTTGCCAAGTTAACCCCTTCCAGGATTGTAGTCCGAGCCTGTTCATACTGTTCTTTCAACTCGTTACACTCTGCTTGCAACAAGTCGTAGAGGTGAACTGGAATACCATCCTGACTTCCTGAAGATTCCTCTTCCTTTGGATCGTTCTGTGTATATTCTAGTTCCTGAACAGCCTCAGGGAGATGTGATTGGTACTTGGCCACGATGGCTCTATGGTCGCTCTCTGCTTGAGCGAGCTGTCTCTGTTGTCTTTCCAGGGACTCCCATTCGGTGTCCCAGAACTTTTTCACCTTTTCCATCTCTTGTAGGAGACGGGCACTCAACTGTTCTAATTGTCGTTGTACTTTGACATAACGTTGAGTTCTAGCCCGGTGTTCCTCCGTAATGCATCTGTCTGTAGCTTGAACAGACTCAGAATTCTCTGTCTTTATGCACGCCATCGATTTCCCAACCTTAGTCCGTGAGTTCATGTTAATCTTGTTTTTCATACATAAGCTGGACTTATCGTCTTCCGGCTCGGAGTCTGAGCTGCTTGTCTGCACCGAGTCCTCACTCATCATTGCTTGTCGGTAGTGCCATTCCATGTCTATTTTCTTGATCCACTCCCGTCCCAGAAGTGGTGGTCCTCCCTCAGGTAGTACGTACAGATACATTCGTGGGTGTTCTTTACCCCTATCTCTCACCTTGACTCGTATTTTTCCCAGGGGGTATACATGATGCCCCGTGTATGTCTGTAATACGAATTTGGTATTTCTTAAGGGTATGTGAGAGAATAACCGGTGATAGTCCTTTTGGTTGATGACAGATACAGCTGATCCTGTGTCCAGCTCCATTCGTACTTGGACTCCCGCTATTTTTAGTGTGACCCAGATCAACTGTAGATCAGTTACTTTACCCACATGGTGGATTCTCAGACTATCCAGCTCCTGGCTGTTTGGGTCTGAGTCTGAATTTTGTTTGTCTGAACTCTTTTCAGCCACCTGATGCACCTTGTTGTACTTTCCTTGTGGTGGTGGCTTCCTTTGCTTGTTGGTCTTCTTTCCGGACCTGCATACCTTCGCGATGTGACCCAGTTTGCCACATTTCCTGCACTCTTGGTTCTTAAACCAGCACTGATTCTGGTCGTGCGTTGTCTTTCCACAACGGTAGCATTTGGGAGTGCTTGTTGTAATTTGGTCCACCCCGAGTGCCGCCGCCTTTAGCTGCATTTCCGCCGTCCCTTTCGCTGCGGCTTCGTGCGATGAAGCTATGAGGACAGCCCTGTCCAGTGTGAGGTCGTTTTCTTCCAGAAGTCGCTTCTGCGTTCCTTCTTTGGCCAAGCCGCATACGAACTTGTCCCGCAGCGCCTCTGTCAAATTCCCTCCAAACTGGCAGTATTTCGCTAGCTTACGCAGTTCGACTAAGTATTCCGCATTGCTTTCATCTTGCCTCTGGGTTCTGGCGTAAAATTTAAATCGTTCAGCCAGCATCAACGGTGTGGGGTTCAAGTGATCCTTCAACACTGTTACGATCTCTTCGAAGGTCTGGTCCACTGGTTTAACTGGTGCTATTAGATGTTTCAAAAGCCCGTATGTTTTTGCTCCCATCGAATTTAACAAAGTTATTGCCTTGTTGTCATCCTCAATTTCGTTGGCTACGCAATATATTTCTATGCGTTCCACATACGTGGCCCAGTCTTCTATTTCTGCATTAAAGTCATTAATATTTCCTCGCTTAGGCATCTTCTTCTCTTTTTGAGAACAGTACAAGTATTACTTTACTTATTATTAATTTTCTTCTCTCTTCTTGAGAACACACCAGCCTTTCTGAAAAATCTTATTACTTTTCTGAAATTCTTAATAATTTCCAAGATGGCGGTTTCCCGCTTCTTCCTTCTTCTTCAGCGGTTTTCCCCGAAAAATGGCGGCTTTCCCACGCTTCTCGCTCTCCCCGCCCACTTCAATGGCGGTTTTCCCGCGCTTGGCGGTCTTCACCCGGTCCCCCGACGCCGTCTGTCAGCCCGAGTGCGGTCCTTATCTATAATGCGATCGCTGGATCGCGAAGCGGCTGCCGGCCCTTATCTGTAGATCCGATCGCTCTCGCGGCTCTCGGCCCTTATCTGGAGATGCGATCGCTGGCTTGCAACGCCTCCCGCTCGGCTCTGGCTCCCCCGCTCGCGCGGCTCTCGGCTCTGACACTCCCGCGCCTACTCGCAGGCTCAGCGCTTCGTGGCAGCGGTTGCTGCACGGCTTCTCACATTGCCCACGGTCCGGCTGTCACCCGACGCCGTTGGACCCGAATGCTTTGCCCTTCTCCTCCAAATACTTCTACCCCGTTTTTAAAAAAAATTTATTTGTTTTAACTACTCACAGTCTCTTCGGCCGCCTTGTTTTAGGCTGATTGGCTCGCTCAAGATGTGGTAGCAGGGTAATCTGTGCCTGTTGCTGCCGCAGCTTTGCTGTTAATCTTCCAGCTTCCAGTAAGTACTATACTTTTAGTAGACGGAGCCTCGTGTTTTCTTTTTGAAGCTCTCTGCTACTGGTTAGTCTTGCCGCAGGGTACGATCGGACTCGTCGCCACTGTAAAGTCTGTAGGTTGTGCAGTAAATAACTTCAGAGACTTTAGAAGTACAAACAAAACAGGTCTTTACTATTCAGAGGTCTGGGCGATTTCTGCCCTAGTTAACGTATCACAACCCTTATATATTGGTGTGGTCACTATCGGTATTACAGTATACATGAGCCAATAAATAGTGCCACCCTGAAGTAGTGCTCTTAAAGGCGAACGGTCACATTCTATAGTTCCCTTAAAGGTAAACGGTTACATACACAACAGGCGGGACAGTTTCTCCCTCCATGCAGGCTGTGGTTCCAGCCTGTGTGGTCTGTGACTTACTGCACGCCTCAGGCTGAGGATTTTCACCCTCAGACCTTGCTTCAGTTGCTGGCTCTTTTGCACCCGGCTTAAACAGTTTGCACTGATTGATGTGAAACCATTTAGTGCGCCGGGGCAACTTCACTGCGTAAACCATGGGGCTGGCTTTGTCTACAATACTGTAGAGCCCCATGTACAGTGGTTCTAGGTTCCCCTCTTGGCTGTGACTCCCCACCATGACTTTGTCTCCAATTTCCCAACTCTGGGCTACGGTGGGAGGGACCGGTGGGTCTTGCACCGATTTCTGTCCACCCTGGTCTATGGCTCCCTTTCCAGCGCGGATGGTCAGACCCAGGAATTTTACTTCCTGCTGGTCGATCCATGCCTTCTTTGGGTTTACCTTAAAACCCTTTCTGCCTAACAGCTCCAATAACTCGGCTAATAGTGGGTCGTGCTCCTCCCTTGAGTCTGTGACTAGGAGCAGGTCATCCACATACTGCACTAGCTGATTGGGCTGGCTGAACTTTTTTAAACTCTCTGCCATGCACTGATGGAAAATGCTGGGGCTGTTGTGGAAACCTTTGCGGCAAGCAGTTCCAGGTGTACTGTTGCCCTTTTAAGGTAAAGGCAAACTTGTACTGGTCCTCCCTCCTTAAAGGGATGGACCAAAACCAATTGGAAATATCCAGAACCGTGAACATGGTCACGGAGGCTGGAATACTCCCTATCAGGTCTGCAACTGCTGCTACTGTTGGCGCGCAGGCTGGGATGTTACTATTGAGGACTCTGTAGTCCACCGTGGCTCTCCATGAATCATCCGGCTTCCTCACCGGCCATAAAGGAGAGTTTACGTGGGTGGCTATCGGTCTCAACACGCCCTGCTGCACCAGTGAAGACATTGCTGTCTCCATGTCGGGCTCCGCTTCCTTGGGGAAGTTGTACTGCCTTTGGGGTCGGGCCATGGGGTCTCTGTCTACTCTGACCTCAAACCCGGTGACCCTCCCGCAATCGTGCTTGTGAGTGGCAAACATGGTCAGATGGTCTGACACGAATGCCTGCAGATCTTGTGGGACATTTGCGACCATGAGCTCGAGGTCGTAGCCCTCTTTCAGCTTCACGGTACACAGGGTCCCCTTTTCACCCTTCCCTGGGATGATGAATACCTCACCTCGTTTACCCTTACTCGCTCCCCAAAGACAGTGATTTCTTAGGTCCACGAGGATCCCGTGTTCTGCTAAGAAATCGGACCCGGGGATCCCCTTTCCACCATCCACCTCCCACTTCATCAGTATACACTTCCACATGGTGCGGAGTGGTCCTATATGAATGGAGAGGGGAATGGAATGTTCGCCAGCCTGTTCCTTGCCTGTGAAGCCCGAGAGAATATATGGAACCCCGGTGGATAGAGGTGAGGTGATGGGGTTATCTGCGTGGATCACGGTGCACGATGCCCCCGTATCCAACAGATAGATCCCCTTCACCTTTTCCGCCTCCATCTCCACGAGGGGCCGTCTCCATACATCATATCGCAGCGCACACAAGTAAACGGGCTGTGCCGGCTCTAGTCATTTGGGTGCAGCGGTCGGGGTTTTGGGAACGACAAGACCGGCGGTGGCGGCTATCTTCCCCTGCGCGATAATCAGAGACCGCATTGTCTCTATGATTGATTCTATCGCAGCGGGATCCATAACCGCACCGGCTCCCTTAGCAGGGACAGGAGCTGCGGCTTGGGTTTGGGCTGATGCCGGGGCGGCGTTCTGGGCTTGGGTTTGGGCTGCAGGAGATTTCCCTTTATTATCCTTCCACGGATTTTTACAGTCCTTGCACCAATGTCCATCCTTCCCACACCCATAGCAATTGAGCTTGGCTTGGGCAGGGTGATTCCCCTCCTGACGCCACTCCTTCTTACTTGGGGCTGCGGGTTTTGCCTCATGCACTTTTCCCTTAGAGGGAGGTGTCTCCTGACCTCTACAATTCTTGTAAGCTTCGTTGAGCTGGCGGAGCACCGTCTCCTCCATGACGCCGGGACCTTGGGCGTCAAACCAGGACCTGGCTAAGGCCTGTATCTGTGGCAAGCTGTTAGCAACCAAGCAACGGAGCCAATGAACCTGCTGTTCAGCGCTCATTCCAACCCGTTCAGGCATGCCCGGACAACTGCATCGATACACTGGCCACAGCCTTTCTGCAAAAACCCGTGGGGGTTCTCCAGTTAGCTGCACAGTCCCTTACACCCGTTGGAACGGATTACCGTCGTCTACTCTCATAAATTCCAAGACCTCATCCCTGAGATCCGTATAACCTTTCCGTCCCCTCTTACTCCCGTCTGAGAGGCACTGAAGGATTGTGCTATCCAGGGAGAAGAGCAGCATCTTTGCCTGTTCAAGATCATCACAATCATTGATGGCGGCTGTCTCCTCTATCTCCCTGAAATGAACTGACGGATCCCCCTTTACTTGGGAGGTGGCTCACCATGTGTAAGAGTCATGAAAGCTTAAGAAAGAAAATACTTTAAAATATTGGTTAAATAGTATAATACAGTTAATTTACCTGACTGACTTATTGTATTGAGAAACCCCCTCTTTTCTTGTTACAATAGTATAGGCTGAGTGACTCCCTTTATTCTTGCTACAATGGTACAGTCCTTAAGCTTGTCACATGGTATCCAGCCATTTTACAGCTCAAGCACCACGAGGCTGGAGGAGGCAGAAGCTTTGAGGGCTGGAGCAATACAGTTTTTGACCGTGTTCGTTTAAACGTGTTTTGCTTTGTAATTCTGTTTGTAAGGTGTTACAGTAAACAGTTTAAAGACAAAGTTTTGGAACGTTTTATTTCAACACGCATCTACTCGTTGCTAAAGCCTCAAAGCTCAGTGGCTGCATGTTTGGAAATTACGATGCGCCATTACATTAGTCAAAAACTAGCTCCCTAAGAAGGAAAGGACGGAATTTTCGGCGAACGTATATACATGAATGGTCACGGAGCCAGACGACAATATAAGAAAGCGAAGGTACAGTGACTGTCACTTGCCTTGTTCATTCTATTGAGAAGCTAAATAAGAGCTGCGGGTAAAATGGCCGAGGCCTTATGGAGCCATGAGGAGCTTCCCCCAGCCAGAAGGATTTTTGGCCAAAAGAGGGAAGTAAAGCTCACCCCAAAGGCAATGGAAGAGAAGTTACATAGAAGCATAGGTGCAAGGAGGGCTAAATTAGCTCAGATAACTGGAAAAATGAAGATAATTGATTGTCTCATGGAAGATAATGCTAATATTAAGAAAGTTGAAGACATAATGCATTATGATTTCTCCAAGTTGCATGAAGAATTTAATGTACTCAATGAAGATGTATTAGCACTTCTGTCTGAAGAAGAGGGAAATGCTGATCAGCACAACTGGTTTGATCTTAAATCATCCAGCATTAAGGACTATGTCAAGGCCACAGAACAGTGGATGTTAAAGATTCGTCAAGATGCTGATACAGCAGAGAAAGATAAAGATGACGATGAAGTCGGACCAGATGATAGCATTTCAGAGACTTCAGCCAGACTGAGCAAAAATCGAAAAGAAGGTAGCTCTGTTTCTGGACACAGGTCAGTCGCTTCTACCACATGCTCGTCGCGACGCATTAGAGAGGAGGATGAACGGGCAGCGTTGATGGCGCACACAGCATCTTTAGTGGAGAAGCAAGCTCTTGAACGGGAAGAGGCCCAACTGCAGGCCCAAGAGGCCCAACTGCAGGCCCAACTGCAGGCCCAAGAGGCCCAACTGCAGGCTCAACTGCAGGCCCAACTGCAGGCCCAACAGGTCCAACAGGCCCAACTGCAGGCCCAACAGGCCCAACAGGCCCAACTGCAGGCAAAGAAAGAACAGCTGGAGCTAAAAACAGCTATTGTGGTCTCAGATGCCAAGTTGAGTGTGTATGAAGATTATGAAAGCTCACAGGATGGCATGAACGAATACTGCCAGTCAATGTTGTCACACAGAGTTGGATCCAAGGCACCTTCAAGAGTTAAAAGAGAGTCTGAAGGCCATCTCCTGGCATTACAGCATGGAAGAGAGGCCTCTCCACTAACAGGAGCACGTGATGCTATGCCAGACGTCAGACGGTCTAGACTAGACCCTGCTGATGACCACCAGAGTCCTGAAGACACAGAGAGAAGCCTATACTGAGTGATGCAACGTCAGAACGAAATTACAGAGATGCTTGTAAAACAACAGAACCTGTTTCGACTCCCTCAAAGAGACATACCAGTGTTCCAAGGCGACCCACTCAAGTATAAGCCCTTCATCAGATCCTTCGAACAAGCCATTGACTCCAAAACAGAGAGCAGCAGTGATAAGTTGTACTACCTGGGACAGTACACCAGTGGTAAACCACAAGACCTGGTCAGAAGCTGTGAACACATGAGACCGGACCGGGGATACATAGAAGCCAGGAAGTTGCTGCAGGAGCACTATGGTAACGAGCTGAAGATAGCCACTGCATATATTGAAAAGGCTATCAAGTGGCCACAGATCAGATCGGAGGACGGGGAGGCATTGAACACATATGTTCTTTATCTCATAGGATGTCGCAACACCATGGAGGATGTTGAATTCATGGAAGAGATGGACAATCCTACGACTATGAGAATCATCATCTCTAAGCTTCCTTACAGGATGAGAGAACAATGGAGAAGAACAGCCTTTGAGATAATGGAGAGACGGAAAAGTAGAGCCAGGTTTGCAGACTTAGTGAATTTCATAGACAAACAGGCTAAAATTGCTAGGGACCCATTGTTTGGAAAGATCCAGGATGTCAGCCCGACTACTGATGGAAGAGTGAAAGCCAAGCCTGCTGAATCAAAGACTCTCTGGATAGGTGGTTCCAGGGGAAGCAGCTTTGCAACTATCGTCACTCAGGCTGGAGAAGAAAGGTCTCAGAACTCATCTCCCAAAAAGAGCAGCACAGCGACACCTGCTAATGCCTTTCAGAAGCCATGTTTATTCTGCCAGAAGAATCATACATTGGATTTCTGCAGTGACATCAAAGCACAGCCACAAAAGACAGAATTGAATTTCTGAAGTACAATGGCCTATGTTTTGGATGTCTCTCTCAGGGGCACCTGAGTAGAAACTGTAAGCAAAGAACAACATGCAGAGAGTGCACTCAGAAACATCCCAGTCTGCTGCATATCCACAAAGAAGAACAAGTCTCTAAGAAGAGTGAAGAAAACAATACCGACGAGAAGGTTGTTTCAAGTGCTCTGGTGTCGCTAGAACCAGAGACTTGTGGATTCACTGGGGCCAGTGACAGTGATTGTATTCTTGCCATCGTACCTGTAAAGATCAAGTCTAAGAGGAGAAGTTTGTGGAGACTTACGCCTTCATGGATCCAGGTAGTTCAGCAACGTTCTGCACAGAATCACTCATGCGACAGCTGAACGTTAGAGGCAGAAGAACAGAAATCCTATTACGCACCATGGGTCATGAGAAGTCAATGCAAATTTATATCCTGTCAGACTTAGAAGTGTGTGGACTTGAAGAGAAGGACTTCATAGACCTGCCTAATGTTTTCACACAGAGGGAGATTCCTGTTAAAATAGGAAACTTAGCCCTGCAGAAGGATGTGGGGAGATGGCCTTACCTGGAAAAGGTGCGTCTCCCATATATTGAAGCAGAAATTGGCTTATTAATTGGAACCAATGCCTACAAAACTATGGAGCCATGGCAGGTGATAAACAGCAAGGATGACGGACCCTACGCCGTCAGGACAGCCCTTGGATGGGTAGTCAATGGACCGATAAGGAGAGATGATGGCAACAAGTCGAATAAGGAGCAACGACAAAATGTAACAGTTAATCGTATCTCTATCGCAAGCATTGAAGAGCTGTTGATACAGCAGTTCAACGCAAACTTTTCAGAACGCAGCTGTGAGGAAAAGTCAGAGATGTCACAAGAAGACCATCAGATCATGGATTTGATGACAAGGTCTACACAGTTCATTGATGGCCACTATCACATTGGTTTGCCACTGAGAAGACAGACCGCGAAGATGCCGAACAATCGCTGCATAGCAGAGCAGCGTGCCATCAGTCTAAAGAGAAAGCTGAACAAGAACCCCGACTTTCACGAAGACTACAAAGGCTTCATGAGAAACATCATAGCGAAAGGCTATGCTGTAAAAGTGCCCGAGGAACAGTTGAACAGAGACGATTGAAGGGTCTGGTACATTCCTCATCACGGTGTGTATCACCCAAAGAAGAAAAAGATCCGTGTAGTGTTTGACTGCACCACCTCATTCAGAGCAACTTCACTGAATGATCAGCTGCTTCAAGGTCCTGATCTTACTAATACCCTCATTGGCATCTTGACGAGGTTTAGACGAGAGCTCGTTGCCATGATGGCAGATATAGAATCAATGTTCTACCAAGTCAGAATCCCTGATGAAGATGCTGATCTTCTGCGTTTCCTTTGGTGGCCAGATGGCGACGTTAGTCAAGCTATGGTGGAATGTAGAATGGCTGTACACTTGTTCGGAGCCACATCATCTCCCAGCTGTGCAAGCTACGCTCTCAGAAAAACTGCAGAAGATGGCAAAGGCAAAGCACCATCAGAGGCTGTGGAGACAATCTTCAGAAACTTTTACGTCGATGACTGTCTGAAGTCCGTGTCAAC
The DNA here is from genome assembly GCF_052327205.1 of Somniosus microcephalus. Lineage (NCBI taxonomy): Eukaryota > Metazoa > Chordata > Chondrichthyes > Squaliformes > Somniosidae > Somniosus > Somniosus microcephalus. The sequence continues at coordinate 317,454,769 of NC_140987.1, forward strand.
AGAAGACGATGCCATTGCACTGTCAAGAGACCTTAGAACTCTGTGTTCGAATGGAGGATTCCATCTGACCAAGTGGATAAGCAACAGCAGAGCAGTTCTAGCTTCTATCCCAGAAAAGGAAAGGGCCACTGAAGTCAAAGATCTGGACCTGAGCCACGATGTCCTTCCTATCGAGAGAGCTCTTGGTGTACAATGGTGCATTGAGTCAGACACGTTCAACTTCAGAATAATGGTGAACGAAAGACCATCCACAAGACGAGGGATTCTCTCCGTGGTCAGTTCCATCTATGACCCTCTTGGATTCCTGGCACCACTCATTCTGCTGGTGAAGCTGATCCTACAAGAGCTGTGTAGAGACAAGAGAGGTTGGGATGAAGATATCCCAAATGGTCAAGCTCAGAGATGGCTCAGATGGTTGACAGATTTGCAACAACTTTCTAGCTTCAATGTCAGCAGATGCATCAGGCCTGTGAGTTTTGGAGTTACAAAGACGGCTCAACTACATCATTTCTCGGACGCCATTGAGGACGGCTATGGCACGGCTACTTACCTCTTGCTGACAAATCAAAAGGGCCAGAAACATTGTTCCTTCCTCATGGGGAAATCCAGGGTGGCTCCGCTGAAGCAGGTCACCATCCCGAGACTGGAGTTGACGGCAGCGGTTGTTGCAGTTAAAGTTGACAAGGTGATGCGGAAAGAGTTACAGCTCCCACTAGAAGAATCCGTCTTCTGGACAGATAGCACGACGGTGCTGAAGTATATAGAAAATGAGAAGATAAGCTTCAAGACCTTCGTAACAAACAGAATCTCATCGAATAGAGAAGCTACACAACCATCTCAGTGGAGGTATGTAAACACCTCATTAAACCCAGCAGATCAAGCCTCACGGGGATTGAAGGCTGAAAACTTCATGAGGAGTGAAACTTGGATGCAAGGCCCAAGTTATCTGCTGGAAACAGAGAGATCATGGCCAGAAAGAACAGATATGCCAAGTCAGATTGCGGAAGACGACGTTGAAGTCAAGAGATCAGTCACAGCAAATCCCATAACTACGAAAGAGAACTTTGACACAGTGAACAAGCTTGTTAACCATTTCTCAGGATGGAACCAGTTGAGGAAAGCAGTTGCATGGTTTCTAAGGTTGAAAGAGTTGCTGCTACACCTGAGTGGTAAGAGAAAAGAGTAACGAGCCACTATCCATCAGTCTGAAAGTAACCCTGATAAGCAGAGAATGCTTCTACAGCAATATATGCACCAGCACAAGACCACATTGGGTAAGAATTCATTGACCGTCGAGGATTTGGCCAAGGCTGAGATGGAGATAGTTTGCTTCAGTCAAAGACAAAGATATCCAGAAGAAATCGAAGCTTTACAGCGAAATACTCCAATCAAGAAAGGTAATCATATCTACAAGCTGGACCCTACACTGCAAGATGGAGTACTGAGGGTGGGAGGGCGACTAAACAAATCTGCTATGCCAGAGGAGGCCAAGCATCCTGCTATCCTTTCTAAGGACCTCTGGGTTGCTACTCTCATTCTTCAGCATATACACCAGAGTATTGGACACAGTGGGAGGAACCACGTGCTTGCGAAGCTAAGACAAAGATACTGGATTGCAGGAGCTAATTCTGTAATAAGAAAAATACTCTCTGAATGCATTGTTTGCAGACAGTTACACGCTAGAGCTGGGGAGCAGAAAATGGCAGACCTGCCTGAAGACCGTTTGTTACCAGGCAAGCCCCCATTTACAAACGTAGGGGTGGACTATTTTGGGCCTTTCAAGGTAAAGCGAGGACGGAGCCTTGTCAAGAGATATGGTGTGCTTTTCACTTGTTTGACCATCAGAGCAGTTCATATTGAGGTGGCACACACGCTTGACACTGATTCCTGTATTAACGCCCTGCGGCGCTTTGTCTGTAGAAGAGGACAGGTGTCCATTATGCGTTCTGATAATGGCACTAATTTTGTCGGAGCAGAGAGAGAACTACGGGAAGCTATTGAAGGTTGGAATCAGCTTAAAATACAGGAAGCCATGATGCAAACAGGAATTAAGTGGATCTTCAATCCACCAGCTGCATCCCACCATGGAGGTGTCTGGGAAAGACAGATACGCACCGTAAGAAAACTACTCAGTTCTGTACTGAAGTTGCAAGTGCTTGACGACGAGGGACTTCAAACCATTCTGTGTGAGGTTCAAGCCATCATTAATGACCGACCGATAACTAAGACATCAGATGATCCCAATGACCTCGAAGCCCTGACCCCGAACCACCTGTTGTTGTTGAAAACACAGCCAGTCATGCCCCCGGGAGTCTTCAAAAAAGAAGATCTGTATGCACGTCGGAAGTGGAGGCAAGTTCAGTATATGTCAGACCTTTTCTGGACCAGGTGGACAAGAGAATACTTACCTCTGCTACAGGAGCGTCAAAAATGGTCCAAAGTAAAGAGGAACTTCATTGCCGGAGACATCGTCTTAATCGTGGATGATTCAGCCCATAGAAATTCCTGGTTGATGGGAAAAATAATTAAGACCATGCCAGACTCCAGAGGCGTTGTTCGTCGCGTTTGTTTGCAAACCAAGACCAGTACCCTGGAAAGACCGATCACAAAGCTCTGCCTGCTACAAGAAGCAGCGTGAAAGGTTCCTGAACAAAAAAAAGTGGACATTTATATTGTAAATATGTTGAACTCATTAGTTTATGACTCTTAAGAATGTTTGAGTAATTGATATGCTTCATGTGCCTAGTCAATTAGGGGCCGGAATGTAAGAGTCATGAAAGTTTAAGAAAGAAAATACTTTAAAATATTGGTTAAATAGTATAATACAGTTAATTTACCTGACTGACTTATTGTATTGAGAAACCCCCTCTTTTCTTGTTACAATAGTGTAGGCTGAGTGACCCCCTTTATTCTTGCTACAATGGTACAGTCCTTAAGCTTGTCACATGGTATCCAGCCATTTTACAGCTCAAGCACCACGAGGCTGGAGGAGGCAGAAGCTTTGAGGGCTGGAGCAATACAGTTTTTGACCGTGTTCGTTTAAACGTGTTTTGCTTTGTAATTCTGTTTGTAAGGTGTTACAGTAAACAGTTTAAAGACAAAGTTATGGTTTGGAACATTTTATTTCGACACGTGTCTACTCGTTGCTAAAGCCTCAAAGCTCAGTGGCTGCATGTTTGGAAATTACGAAGCGCCATTACACCATGGATCTTAGTTGTGGGGCAGCATAGGGCACCACGAGTTGGTTCATGTGGGGTCCAGGATCACCATTGTCCTCGTTGGGACAGAACCTCTGGTGCCGAGCAGGACACATTGGTGCCAGCTCCGGCTTTGCTACCAGGGGCTGTTCCTCCTCCTGTACCATCTTGGCTACCTCCTGTTTTACCACCCCCGCTGGTTCCTGCCAAGCCTCGCTATAGCTTGGCGGGGCTGAGGGTTCAGTGGCTGGTGCTGCAACTACTTCGCAAGGAATCGGATGTTTGGATTCCTGCAAAAAGTCAATCTGACTTGCTTTTGGGCTTACGAGGCATACCATGCCTTTTGCCTTAACCAGGGCCATTCTCAGGTCCTCTATGGTCTTTTGGCAGGGGCCGTGGTCTGTGCTCTCAAACCCATGTTCAAGCTGCCTTGACTTCCACTACCCTCTCCTCCTGCGCTCTTAGCTGTTGTGCGAGGCAGGTGTTTTTCTCCCGTATTCTCGCCTCATGGATCTTTGCCTGAGTAACCTGGCATTCCAGATACTCTATTCTAACTTGATGTTGGCTGGCTACAACTTGGCACTCCTGATTCAACGCGTGAAGCGCTGTGATGAGATTTTCCCCACCCATGGCCTTTTCCTCTATCTCTGCTGCCTGGGCAGTGATCTTGGCTGTCTGTGCTGCAACGACCCGGTCCAATATCTGGACCTGTTTCTTGTAGCACATCAGCCACACTGCCTTTTCCACTGACTTCTTATGCTCTTTGCTCTCTGTCCACCTGATGGCTGCGTCTACCAGACGCCCATCCAGTAAGAGATCGAAAATCCACTGCTTAGTGAGATTTACCTTGCCAAAGACATAATCCGCTATCCTTTCATCCATAACATTTCGCCCATTCAAATCTGGGTCTAAAACATTGCAATCCTGCTGCCAGTGTCCTGCCGCGGTCACCATTTTCTGTAAGGAGTTTTCTCTCTCTCTCTCTCTCTCTCGAGATTCGCAGATTGCAGAGATTACTCTCTCTCAGAGGCCTCTCTCTCTCTCTCTCTCTCTCTCTCTTTTGCACAGAAAAACCATGAGTGGTTCGACCCACTCACCCCTTAGATTCTAGTCACTGGACTTAGGTGCAGGAACTACAATGTAGAGAATACTCTTATAGACCAGGTTTAATGAAACAAAATTAGATTTTATTGCATAAGGAAAAACAAATCAAATGCAAGCAAATAAGAGGGTACATGGGAGGGAAAAACAAATCATAACAATACAGTACTAACTAAAATGGATACAGGTATAATACCTTACAAAGATCATCATAAAATGGCGAAACACATGGAACATCGAGGGACAACAACTCATGTTAATTATACCCAAAATGACCACTCCTTTAAACCTATCTAGATCCGGTTATAGTCCAACAGCTTTATTTGAAGTCACAAGCTTTCGGAGCGCTGCTCCTTCATCAGGTGAAGTGGAGAGATGCATAAAGACACAGCTTATATAGTCAGAGAATAATGTCAGATGTTTGCAGGTAATCTTTCTAACTGCCATTTATCACACCTCGGCAGAGAGATAATCACAGCAATCAAAGGTGTGAATGGTGTCCAAACAGGTCAGTCAGGAAAACATTACATCCAAGAACAATGAGGTGGGGTCACAAGGGGTCAAATGTTGCAGATGCTGGGGTCTGTATGAAAAACAGCGAAAAATTGTATAGACCTCCTCAGGAGACAAACATGGGACACAACCAACAGAGTACTCTTCGTTGTCCAGTACTTCCCTGGAGCAGAGAAACTACGCCATGTTCTTCGCAGCCTTCAACATGTCATCGATGACGACGAACATCTCGCTAAGGCCATCCCCACGCCTCCACTACTCACCTTCATACAGCCGCCTAACCTCAAACAGACTATCGTTCGCAGCAAATTACCCAGCTTTCAGAAGAACAGCGACCACGACACCACACAACCCTGCCACAGCAACCTCTGCAAGACATGCCAGATCATCAACACAGATACCATCATCACACGTGAGGACACCACCCACCAGGTACATGGTACATACTCATGTGGCTCGGCCAACGTTGTCTACCTCATACGTTGCAGGAAAGGATGTCCCGGAGCATGGTACATCGGCGAGACCATGCAGACACTGCGACAATGGATGAATGGACACCGCGCAACAACCACCAGGCAGGAGTGTTCCCTTCCAGTCGGGGAACACTTCAGCAGTCAAGAACATTCAGCCTCCGATCTTCGGGTAAGCATTCTCCAAGGCGGCCTTCGAGGCACACGACAACGCAAAATCGTCGAGCAGAAACTGATAGCTAAGTTCCGCACCCATGAGGACGGCCTGAACTGGGATCTTGGGTTCATGTCACGCTACATGTAACCCCACCTGGTGTAGGGTCATCCAGACTCGAGTCGTCGTTGGCTTGTTCTCTCTACACAGATGCGGCCGGACCTGCTGTGATTTCCAGCAAAAAAAATGTTTTTTGTCTGTTTTTCACACAGACCCCAGCATCTGCAACATTTGACCCCCTGTGACCCCACCTCATTGTTCTTTGATGTTACGGAGATGTAATGTTTTCCTGACTGACCTGTTTGGACACCATTCACACCTTTGAATGCTATGATTATCTCTCTGCCGAGGTGTGATAAATGGCAGTTAGAAAGATTACCTGTAAACATCTGACATTATTCTCTGACTATATAAGCTGTGTCTTTATGCATCTCTCCACTTCACCTGACGAAGGAGCAGCGCTCCGAAAGCTTGTGACTTCAAATAAAGCTGTTGGACTATAACCTGGTGTTGTGTGACTTCTTACATTTGTCCACCCCAGTCCAATTCTGGCATCTCCACACATATCTAGATCCGATTATGAAGGGCCAGAAACATGCTCACCAATCCAGTTGGAAAAGTATAGAGTTTTGAAACAGGTCTGCATTTTGATCCCCTCAGGCGACCTGTTTCCTCGTGGTCAGTGGAGCCACAGCGGGCTGCGCCACACCTCACTCTCTTTCTCGAGGTGAAGGTCACGGACAGGCTGGACACTGACGGGCCTGGATGTTGGCGGAGATCATCTGCTTGACCATGGTTGGAAGCCCCTAGTCGGCTTTCATGTAGGTTTCTTCGGTAGTTTCACTACCTCCCATTTCGTCAACAGCCCGGGGTTGGTCGATGATCTCCCGATGTTTTACCCCGGGGCGGGACGTCGGCTCAAACCATCTTCTTCTCTGAACTCCAGCTGCTATCAAAGGTAATGGCTATTACCGAAGATCCCACGAAGATGAATGAAGAAAGGAACCTCTCTCTTCCCAATATCTAAGATGAAGCCTCTTTTTCTTTTCGCTACCCCCGTGTCTCCCAATTATACTTCTCAGCAGAAGCCCTTATCTCGCGCCAAATCAGGTTAGTCTTTTGTTTTAATTTTGGTGGGCTGGTTGCACAACGGGGTAGTTATTATATTTTAAACTGTTCTTGGGTGGCTGGTAACAGGCCATCTCTGGTCTGGAATGACCTTCATTGTTTTAATGTCTGCTTGGTGTCTTTAACGGGTACTTGATGCGTTCTTTATGAATATGGAACTGTTCCCCTTTGTCTGGGTAAACATTTAGATGGCCTTTATCTACAAGCCGATCTGACTGGATCTGCATCCAACCTTTATGTATGTGTGGGTGTCTGGTTTTGTTCTCTCAGAAACGGCTTCCACAACCTACTGTGGGTTGAATCCACAAAGCTGTCTGAGGACTGCAGGAACCATTTTAAAGTGTCCCAATAAGTTGGTCACGGGGTCTGGCGGCCATTTTAAATGCCCCTTTTTCCTGGGCTTCTTTTAAAACAGTCTTTAAAATCATGGCCTCTTCTGCCATTCGACCCTTATTAATACAATATCAATTTTGCGAATCTTACACTCCAGACACATGGGTCTTGACCTCACTTCACTACAAAGATGAATACCAACACCAAATCTAGATCAATAAACAAATTTATCAAACAAATCATGTAATCGTTGACAAAAAATGACTAATCACCCTTGTGCAAGCCCTTACTGCCTGGCTTCGGTGCTCCTTTCCCTATCCTGGTGCTCTTACAAGGTGTTGCCCCAATGGTTACAGCTTGGCAGTTGAAGGCTTCTGAGCTTCCATTGAGGACACTTCAGATGGCCGTGGTGGGCGATCTCGAGCAGCTCTGGGCCTTGAGGGCCCGGCTGGCACCAACCAGAGCATCTAGCTGGGGAACAAACATGGCAGGGTTCCCTTACCTAAAGGACATTAGTGAACCAGTTGGGTTTTTATGACAATCCAACAGCTTCATGGTCACTTTTACTGATACTAGCTTTTTATTTCCAGACCTCTGCTAACTCAATTTCTCAAAGTGCCATGGTGGGTATGTGAATTAACTTTCTCTGGATTATTTGCCCCGGCTCCTGGAATACTAGTCTAGTAACATAACCACTACACTATTGTACTCTAAGATCTTCACTCCATTTTAGGATTTTCTTGTTAACTCCGTGAGGCTTGGCTTAAACAGGCTACTGAGTGGAGTGATAAACTCAGTCACAAACACAAGAGTAGTTCCCTTTTTATTCACTTTATTAAAACAAAAATGCATACTCACTACACAATCCCAATTTTTACTATAGAGGTTAACAAAACTTAATTAAATTCACTATAAAATCCAGTAGCCGAATACATACAACCTTTGTTTGGACTGGACTGCACCCAGAATCTAGAAGTGAGCAGCTCCTTCAGTCTCTGAAGGTTCCCCCAAGCACGTCTGTGCTCTTCTTCTTCGGAGATTGTTTCTTCATCTCCACCGTTGGTGAGCAGCCTAGGTGGGCCCAAAGATCTCCTTATCTCCAACGTCACTGGCTGTTTCTTGGTTTCTCTGCCTTGTTCGAATCTGCCAATCCCGCCCTGTATCCGGGTATGTGTTCTCTTGTCATTGGTGACACAGCCTCAGCCAATGGGGCTTCGGTGTTCTGATTCTCTCAATCTTTGGCTTACATTTAACATTGTTTAAGTCTGTTCGTTGGTTCAACACATTTTTCCTTATCAGTTTAAACCTGCTCTTTGATGATCTGGAGGCCAATCACAATTTGTGTTCTGGTCTCACACCTTTGCCTCATTTATTGTCTGTAACCATCATGTCCTTTGATCTTCTGTCTCCCATCAAGTTTCCACAGGATAGCTCGAAGACAAGGTTACTGTTGAATTTACAAAGTATGGCCTAGAAATTCCGGTACTTACCGCTCTTTTTGGTAAGGCCCGTTTCTTGAAAAAAAATGGCGGCCGCCTCACTTGCGCCCGCCTCTGGCATGGGACTCACCGGCCGCCATTTTGGTGAGGGCCATAGCGCTACCATTAGCAGCGCTGGCCTTAGAAATGCAAGACAGCAGAGCGTGACATCAGTCGCCGTGCGATACTGACTTGATGCCACGCTCTGCAAACTTGGACCTGGGTCCTAAGCTCACTCAGAAAAACAAGTTTGCAGCAGGCCTACAGTGACACTGTCAGTGCTACTTACAGGACACACACATACTTCAGGTACCTTTGTATTTAAGCTTTTGGACTGGATTTTTAAATATTTTATTGAAGTAGTGGATTGGTACAATAGATGTTATAAGTTTATAAAGTGTGCAGGGAGTGTACGGAGTGCTGCGGGATGCTTGCAAGGCCTCAGATGGTAAAGGAAGGCCTCTTAAAAGATAGAAAATGCTGGCAATACTCAGCCGGTCAGGCAGCATCTGTGGAGAGAGAAACAGAGTCCACGTCTTACGTTGAGGTGCTACCTGACCTCCTGAGTATTTCCAGCATTTTCTGCTTTCATTTCAGATTTCCAGCATCCACTCGGAGAGGGAAGAGGAAGACGCAGAAGAGGAAGATGCAGAAGAGGAGGAAGCGGAAGGAAGGATGCAACCCAGACAGCCTCCGTCTGGTTAAGTACACCATAGTCAAATATTCCATGATGCACCAGCACAGTCATTAAACATTCCCCTTCAGTCATTTTATTTGATCAATCTCTATACCATGTTGTTCATTAGTCAGAACCTACTGTCCACCACATTTCATCCTGTGACATTGACAAGGCTCAGTGATCTGCTGACACACACAGACTCTCCTTCTCTGGGTCAAAAGCTGTAAGTAGAAAGACTTGCATTTCTATAGCACCTTTCACGACCGCTGGGCGATTCAAAGCACTTTACAGCCAATGAAGTACTTTTTGAAATGTAGTCACTGTTGTAATGTAGGAAATGCAGCAGCCAATTTGCGCACAGCAAACTCCCATAAACAGAAACGTGATAATAACTTGATAATCTGTTTTTGTTATGTTGGTTGAGGGATAAACATTGACCAGGAAATAATGCCATAGGATCTTTTATGTCCACCTGAGAGAGCAGACAGGGCCTCATTTTAACGTCTCATCTGAAAGACGGCAACTCCGACAATGCAGCATTAGCTTTATGTGCTCAAGCCCCTGGAGTGGGACTTGAAACCACAACCTTCTAACTCAGAGGTGAGTGTGCTACCAACTGAGCTACAGCTGAGACTATAGGTGGATTGCTTTGCTCATTTGTTGTCTGCAGAAGCCCTTGCCATTGACTAAAGATCAGGGATTGTCCTCACTCAGCAGAGCATTGAGTGATGTGGTTTTCTCTATTAAGTTTGATAGGAACCTCCACCACCGGTACACCCAACCTTGGACTCACACAATTTCAGAGACATTCACTGGCCAAGACATACCTTGATTGCCATATCTTCTCTGGGTATGTCTGAAACCAGACGGGCGCATCATTTATCCTAGCCATTTCACACTTGTAGTCCAATATAACTCCGTGAGAGCCCCAAGGAGTGCCCCGTGTTAAGTCTGTGAATTATTTAGTTAATTAAAACACAGACTAATGAGTAACAATAAAAACAGCTCTTTACTGGTTGGAGGTAGGGACTATACTGAATACAAGATTACTGCACAGTGCTTATATACCGGTGTGTTCACCCCCGGTATTACGTCTACAGCAGCCTGAGAAAGTAGTACATCTCTTAAGGTGGAACAGGCTTAAGCTCTCTTAAGGTGGAACAGGTTACATACACAACACTCCTCCCTTCTTAGCTTTATAGTCATCCCCCCCATTTAACATAACGTAATAACATATATACATATATAACTTCATGTTTAACGTAACATATCACAGATTCAGTCTCTGCGGAAAACAGTTCACAGATTCAATCTCTGTGGTGTAGTCGGTTCACGTTACTCATTCAATAGTCCTTTCATGGATTTAACAGCTTGAACTTCCGAACTGATTTGGCTCCGTTCGGAGGGACCACGTGTGTGATCTGGTAGAGGTGATAATGGTTCAGATGGGTCATCTTCTGTTTTTACTTTTCCTTTTCTGCTTCTTGGAGACTCTCTGGGCTCCATTGTCAGCTGCCACAGCTGCCAGCTGCATGCGCAGTTCCTCCTTCTCTTCCTCCTGTTTCCGTCGTAGAGCCAGCTTCTCCCGATGTTCCGTAGACTTTTGGTGCTCCTCCATGATTTCTGCACTTTGGGAGTCGAAGTTACAAGCTGGGCAGGACAGGACATCGTAATATTCGGTGTCGTCCACCAGGTCATAGTAATATTCGGTGTCGTCCTGAGCTAGACCAGTGAGAGGGTCGTCTATTTCCTCCATACCCAGCTGGACGTTAGCCAGCTCTTGTTCCAAATCCAGACATCTTTCCTGAAGAGACTTCTTCATGTGTACCTCTGCATCCAGCTTTTTCTGGGCTTTCAGCAAGTCGTTTACTAGTGACCTCATTTGTGATTTTAATACTTCAACTTCCTTTGGAGATTGATTGATCAGACTATGCAATCCCTCTACCGGAGCAGCTGTTTTAGCGGTCTGTTGTTCTACATTGACGTGAGTCAGCGTACTTTTGGCATCCAATGGCTGCTCTGTTGCAGTCGTTTCAGTCTGTGTCGTCACATCAGCCATCTCAATGACTTTTGAGAGCTCCGAACCCTTTTCCTTTGAAGATCGCAGCTCGTGTTCAAGTTTTTCCCATTTCAGAGTCTTGTCCCTCAGCATATGAAGGAGTTGGCTGACCGTTAACTCTTCTGACACCAGATTATGGCACGCACCTTCAGAACCTGAATCAGCTTTGATTCGTTCAGCCTCCTCGCGCAGATGGTTGGTGTGCTCCTGCTCCATTTTCTCCATCAGTTGCTTCTGTTGACTTTCCAGATTCTCCCACTCTGTAACAAAGAACTTTTTTATTTCATTCATCTCTTGCTCAAAACGGCGAATCATTTGTTCTAATTGCTGTTGTAGTTTGAAATGGAGTTGAGTTCGAGCCCAGTGTCCCTCAAAAATGTGCATATCAGTAGACTTGACAGACTCAGAATTCTCTGTTAAACTATGTTGTTGTTGCTCAGTGGAATTCTGTGCTGAAACTTTGTCTTTTGCACATGGGTTGGTCTTACCATCATCAGTTCTAGAGTCTGGGCTGATTATCTGCACCGAGTTCTCACTCTTTATGGCTTTTAGCGAATGCCAGTCCATATTTATGTTTCTAAACCACTCCCGGCCTAGTAGTGGTGGACCTCCCTCCGGTAGCACATATAAGTCCATTATTTGACTTCCTTCGCCCTTGTTGGCCACTGCAACCTTTATTGTCCCGATGGGGTACACTCTCTGCCCCGTGTAGGCTGTCAATATAATCTCCGTATCCTGTAGGGGAATATGTTGGAATAACCTTCTGTAATCTTTCTTATTCATGACCGACAAAACCGATCCAGTGTACAATTCCATTTTTACTTGGACTCCTTCTATCTGAAGAGTAACCCAAATTGTCTGGAGGTCTGCACCCTTACCAACATTGAGTACCCTTAAGCTAGCCAGTTCAATACTGCTTGTGTCTGAATCGGACTCCTGTTCGGCCACCTTGTGTACCTTTGCGTATTTCCCTTGCGGTGACTTCTTGTTGCTGGTCTTCTTCGCTGACCTGCATACTCTAGCTATATGTCCAAGCCTACCACAAGTTCTACATTCTTGGTTTTTAAACCAACACTGGTTCTGATCATGCGTTGTCTTTCCACAACGATAACATTTGCCAGAACTCACACCCAATTTGTGTGCACTGAGCTCCGGTGCCCGTAGCTGCATTACTGCCGTGCCTCTCGCTGCGGCTTTGTGTGCTGCTGCCATAGTGACCGCCTTCTCAAGCGTCAGCTCATTCTCCTCGAGCAGTCGCTTTTGTGTATCCTGTTTAAATAAACCACACACAAATTTGTCTCGAAGTGCCTCTGTCAGTCCCGTTCCAAACTGGCAATATTTCGCTAATTTACGCAATTCCAGCAAATATTCAGCATTGCTTTCATGCTGTAGCTGCCTTCTGTCATAAAATTTAAATCGTTCCGCTAGCATCAGCGGCGTGGGGTTTAGATGATCTTTCAGGACAGTAACAATCTCATCGAACGTCTTATCCGCCGGTTCATCTGGTGATAACAGGTGTTTCAATTGCCCGTATGTCTTCGCACCCATTAAATTTAATAATGTTAGAGCTTTATCTTGGTCACGAATTTCATTGGCCTTACAATAATTTTTTACTCTTTCAACATATATGGCCCAATCTTCGAGGTCACTATCAAAGGTACTAATATTCCCGTGTTTAGGCATTGTAGATTTGCAATTTCTCAGATTTTATTTTCTTTACTTGTTATCAAAGATGGCGGCTTCCCGCTCTTGCCGTCGTCCTCCGCCCACAAAATGGCGGTTTTCCCGCGCTTGGCGGTCTTCACCCGTCCCCCGACGCCGTCTCCCTTCAGCCCCCGAGTGCGGCCCTTATCAGCGGATGCGATCGATGGCCCGGCTGCGCCTCGCACTTGAAAGCGGCCCGGCCCTTATCTGCCGATCGCTATCGCCCTGTACCTCTCTCTTCCCCAGTCCTGTCTTCTACTCCGGTTCACAAGCTGATGGAGGCTTCAGGGTCCTAATGCCTGTCACTTCCAGTGGGGTGGTGAGTGGTGTGGTTTGAAACCTTTCTTCAACCGCCGTGGAATAACTGCCGCAGGGAAAGAACCTGACTCATCGCCAGTGTTAAGTCTGTGAATTATTTAGTTAATTAAAACACAGACTAACGAGTAACAATAAAAACAGCTCTTTACTGGTTGGAGGTAGGGACTATACTGAATACAAGATTACTGCACAGTGCTTATATACCGGTGTGTTCACCCCCGGTATTACGTCTACAGCAGCCTGAGAAAGTAGTACATCTCTTAAGGTGGAACAGGCTTAAGCTCTCTTAAGGTGGAACAGGTTACATACACAACACCCCGAGGCAGTAATCATCTTCTTCTATCTTCATATGTTAGGTTATCATCCGGTTGGCACTGAGAATATCCCGACCCTCAGGAAATCCTGCATGGAAGTCTCTGAATTACAATCAACTCAACCATGTAATAAATGTTGTTCACAAGACCCACTCTTGTGAAAGTAGCATTTACCAAAATCTGGAACCGGCATCCAGTCAATTTTGCGTGCTGCTTCCACAACTTAGAATGGGTGCTGGCAAATAGCGCCGGGCGGTGCCTCCGCCTGTTTTCAGGCCTTATCGAATTTCTAGGCCTATCAGTTTTGGGTGCTTTCTGTAGTTGGTTAAAGTTTCAATAGTCTACAGGCAGTGGTGTGGCAGGTGTTGAAGTACTTTTTTGCTGACTTGAAAGCTCCTGTAAAGAGCAGTTGGTTCCAGACATGGGTTTACTAGTAGGCCTTCCTGTTGGTATTGAGCATGAGTGGGAGAATGAGCAGAAGCCACGCAGAGCAGGCCAAGCTGCTGGAAGATGGAAGAGGAGGAGGGGGAGAAGGGCTTTCAGCAGGAGGCGATATCCGCAGAGGGTGTTTAGGGAGCAATTCTCCGACCTGAATTTCAGCGACAACCGATGCTTGAGACTTCTGCGCTTCACCAAAGAGGTCCTCTACCACCTGCTGCAGTCACAACTCCAACCCCAAAGCAGGGCAAGGACGACATCACAAGTGGCTGACATGATGAGTGTGGCTTTGAACTTCTATGCGTCTGCCTCCTTCTAAGTTGTTGCTGGAGATATAAGCAACATCTCTCAGTTTGCAGTGCACTGCTGCATAAAGGAGGTCACTGAAGCTCTCTATACAAAGGGAGAGAACTTCATCGCATTCCCTCTTGCCAAAGAGAAGCAGGCAGAGCGAGCACGAAGATTTTCAAGGATTGCAGGTTTCCCCATGCTGCAGGGTGCCATTGACTGCACGCACATTGCTCTGCATGCACCTCATGTCAACTCGACCACGTAACTGAACCGAAAGGGATTCTACTCCCTCAGCGTGCAGCTGGTGTGTGACAATACACATCATGCAGGTCAATGGCCATTATCCTGGCAGCAATCACAATGCGTTCATTCTGAGGCAGTCCTCTGTGCCAGCTGTATTTCAACCACCATGGCAAATCAAAGGGTGGTTACGGGGCAAGAAGGGTTACCCGCTGACAACATGGCTCATGATTCCGGTGTGCAGCCCATGCGCACGTGCGCAGCAGGCATACAACAAGAGATATGCTGCCACAGGAAATCTTATAGAGCAGACCATTGACATCCTGAAGAAATGATTCTGCTACCCGGACCACTCTGGAGGAGTCCTGCAGGACTCGGCTGAGTGGGTCTAAATATCTGTGGAAGCATGCTGCATGCTGCATTACCTTGCCATCATGAGGGAACAGCCCTTGCCACCAGCTATCGGGTGAGAAGCTGAGGAAGTGGAGAAGAGGAGGAGGTGGAAGAGGAGGAGGCAGTGGAGGAGGAGGTGGAAGGGAGACTGCAAATTAGACAGACCATTCTACCCGTGGTCCACATGAACAAATAATTAATGAGCAATACCAGAAACCTCAACCCAAACTTTCCATTCATTAACAGTCCCACACTCCATACCTTCCCTTCACCACTGATCATCACATTGTCCTCTTTCCAACAACACAGAAATAAAAGCCACCAGAAAATGCACATTCCAATGCAAAGTTATAAATTAAATCATGCCATAGATCATGCAAAAATAAACTACTCACCTTTGTAGATTCCGTGTGCCTTTGCCTCCTAGTGCTCCAATGAGGTTCTTCCCCAATGACTGCAGCATGGCTGGTGGAAGCTGCTGAGTTTCTGTGGGGGAGACTGCAGATGGACTTGGAGGATGAACTCGAGCAGCTCTGGGCCTAGAGGGCTCGGCTTCTGACGACTCCGCATGGGCGGCAACAGTCTGGGCTGGCTGACAGACAACAGTAAGGGCACTGGTGGAGTGGCAGTGGTGGGAGCAGGAATGTTGTCCTCTGAGAGAGGACAGTAAGTTTGTGCTCCATGGAGCCACTGTCACTCCCCCAGCGCCACTGTAGCTCCCCCGGGGCGATGCCTCACCAGCCCTGGTAAACTTTTGGTGAGCAGCTGCTGGAGTACTGCAACACCCTACATGCACCTTTGAACAGTGGTTTCCAGTGCCATGATGTCAGCAGTCTGAGCTTCCACTGCAGCACTCAGACGTTGTGTGACAGCTGCTTGTGCTACAATGGAAGCTGAGTCATCAGCCATCAGACGATGCAACCACATGATTACTTCCACAGGTGTGTTAATGGAGGTGGCCACCCCTTCCATGTTGGAAAGGATGGGCTCCAAGCTCTGCGCAAAGCCCTGTGCCAAGTTGGTGCCAGACTCCTCCATGCTCCTTGGCATTGAACACAGACTTTCTGGCAGGCTTCCCGGTGCACAAGTATTTGTGTGTGTATGCTCATTAACCTTCTTCTGTAGCCTGGCCCATCAAAGTCATCATCCTCCAGTGAGCTGGCACCTGCGCTCTCCGTTGCCCTGGCTCCTGTGTATTGTGCCTGGTTTCTCACCACATTCAGATCCCACCTTTATCCTATCCTTTAAATTATGCGCAGTGTCAGTATCTGAGCTGGTGGCTGTGACTATGAAATCGAGTGATGGTGTGTCTTCGTCTTCACTGTCCTCTGGCTCATCCTCTGCTGCCTGGGCAGGTTCCAGTTCTTGGGCATCTGAAAGAAAAAAGGGACAAGGGTTGGGTTGTGGTGAGGGGAGAGGAGAAACTAAGACGTACATGCTTACACCATCTGCAGCATGTAATTGAGAAGAAATTGTGGGATGAGGGAGAAGTGGGATGAGGGAAGGAGGATTAGGTATGTGAATACCATCATCTTTGATGGTTTCAGCCCTGCCGCTGGCCATGGCCGAAGCAATGGCCCTTCCCATAATGGCTGGCACCATCTCCTCCATGGGAGTTAGACCATGCAGGCGCACTTGTCCTCCTCCGGTTAGATCCTACTGCCTCCGCTTGTGCGCCACCTTCTCTTGCAAGAGAGAGGGAAATGTGTCAGTGAGTGTGGTGCAATATGTCTGGCTGATGTGGCTATCATGGTTGAATAGCTGTCAGTGTGTGCAAGCTGAAATGTGGGTGTGAGACTTGCAACAGTGCTAAGTGTGTGAGTGTAAGGTGAAGCATATGAATGTTAGGTATGAGTCCAAATTGATAGAGATTGTTGGTAGGTGAGTGATGGTGGTGTGGTGAATTTACCAGTGCCTGGCCTGGTGTCAGTTCTTGGCTATCTGAAAGGAGACAGGTACGAGGGTAAGGTTGTGGTGAGGGGAGGTGGGGAAAGCAAGAGTTGCATGCTTGTAATTCGGAAGAGATTGTGGGATGAGGGGCAAGTGAGATGTGAGAAGGAGGATTACGTATGAACCTACCATCATCTGGTATTGTTTCAGCCCCGCCACTGTCCATGGGCTCAGCGATGGCCCTCCCAATAATGTCCAACACCGTCACCTCCATCAGGGTACAGTTATACAGGTGCACCTGTCCCCCACTGGTTAGATCCTGCTACCTCCGGTTGTGAGCCACCTTGTCCTGCATGAGAAATGGAAATGTGTCAGTGAGTGTGGTGCAATGTGTTTAGGTGATGTATCTGTCATGGTAAATCATGCTTGACTAATCTACTGGAATTTTTTGAGGATGTAACTGGTAAAATAGATAAGGGAGAACCAGTGGATGTGGTGTATTTGGACTTTCAGAAGGCTTTTGATAAGGTCCCACATAAGAGATTAGCATGCAAAATTAAGGCACATGGGATTGGGGGCAAGGTATTGACTTGGATAGAGAACTGGTTGGCGGACAGAAAGCAAAGAGTTGGAATAAACGGGTCGTTTTCCAAGTGGCTGGCAGTGACTAGTGGGGTACCGC
Source organism: Somniosus microcephalus (assembly GCF_052327205.1). Taxonomy (NCBI): domain Eukaryota; kingdom Metazoa; phylum Chordata; class Chondrichthyes; order Squaliformes; family Somniosidae; genus Somniosus; species Somniosus microcephalus. Next base: position 317,472,211 of record NC_140987.1, read on the forward strand.
AAGGATCGGTCCTAGGACCCCAGCTATTCACAATATATATTAATGATCTGGACGAGGGAATTGGATGTAATATCTCCAAATTTGCAGATGACACAAAGCTGGGTGGGAGGGTAAGCTGTGAGGAGAATGTCGTGAAACTCCAGTATGATTTGGACAGTTTGGGTGATTGGGCAGAAACTTGGCAAATGCACTATAATGTGGATAAATGGGAGGTTATCCACTTTGGTGGCAAAAACAGGAAGGCAGATTATTATTTGAATGGCAATAGATTGGGAGAAGGGGAAGGGCAAAGAGACCTGGGTGTTCTTGTGCACCAGTCGCTGAAGGTAAGCATGCAGGTGCAGCAGGTGGTTAAGAAGGCAAATGGTATGTTGGCCCTCGTAGCAAGAGGGTTCGAGTACAGGAACAAGGATGTCTTGCTACAGTTGTACAGGGCCTTGGTGAGACCACACCTTGAGTATTGTGTGCAGTTTTGGTCGCCTTACCTGAGGAAGGATGTTCTTGCCATGGAAGGAGTGCAGCGAAGATTCACCAGGCTGATACCTGGGATGGCAGGAATGACGTATGAGGAGAGATTGTGTCGATTGGGCTTATACTCACTGGAGTTTAGAAGATTGAGAGGGGATCTCATCGAAACCTATAAAATTCTGTCGGGCCTGGACAGACTAGATGCAGGAAGGATGTTTCTGATGGCCAGGGAGTCCAGAACCAGGGGTCATAGTCTAAGGATAAAGGGTAAACCATTTAGGACTGAAATGAGGAGGAATTTCTTCACCCAGAGAGTGGTGAACCTATGGAATTCTCTGCCACAGAGGGCGGTGGAGGCCAGTTCATTAAATATATTCAAGAAAGAGTTGGATATATTTCTTAAGGCTAAAGGGATCAAGGGATATGGGGAGAAGGCAGGGACAGGGTACTGAATTTGGACGATCAGCCATGATCTCATTGAATGGCGGAGCAGGCTCGAAGGGCCGAATGGCCTACTCCTGCTCCTATTTTCTATGTTTCTATGTTTCTATGTTGATTATCTGATAGTGTGTGCAAGCTGTGAAATGTGGGTGTGAGGCTTGTCGGAGTGGTAAGTGTGTGAGGGTGAAGTGAAGCTATGACTGTGAGGTATGAGTTGTGTTTAATAGAGATTGTTAGTAGGTGATTGATGGGGATGTGGTGCATTGAGCAGTCTCTCATTGAACCATAGAAATTTATGGCTCAGAAGGAGGCCATTCGGCCCATCGTGTCTGTGCCAGCCGAAAAAGAGCTATCTAGCCTATCCCATTTTCCAGCTTTTGTAGCTTATGGCACTTCAGGTGCACATCCAAGTACTTTCTAAATGTGATGAAGGTTTCTGCCTCTATCACCCTTTCAGGCAGTGAATTCCAGATCTCCACTACCCTCTGGGTGAAAAAAGTTCCCCTCAACTCCACTCTAATCCTTCTACCAATTGCTTTAAATCTATGCCCCCTGGTAATTGGCCTCCCTGCTAAGGGAAATATGTCCTTATCCATTCTGTCTACCTTTACTTCCTGCCAATTTTGGATCCAACTTGAACAAGATGGCTGCTGCTAGGCTGGCAGGTTCATAATGAGCTCCTTATTGCTTCACCTCTATCTGCTGCCATCCTTTGCCCTTTCTCTCACAAATTTCCTCGCTTCCACTGTTCAAGTTTCCCCGGCTCCATTCGTTGGTGTATTTTAGCCCTATCTACAAGTTAACTACAAGTTAACTGCTACTTTAAACCACCATTACCCATCCCCCACCCCATGCCTGCTCTCTGCTTCTCACACTGAGCAGCTGGATTCTTAAATTTGTTTTCCGAATTCCTGGACTTTTTTTTTATTCATTCCTGGGATGTGGGCGTCACTGACTAGGGCCAGCATTTATTGCCCATCCATATTTGCCCTTGAGAAGGTGACGGTGAGCCGCCTTCTTGAACCGCTGCAGTCCGTGTGGTGAAGGTGCTCCCACAGTGCTGTTAGGGAGGAAGTTCCAGGATTTTGACCCAGCGACGATGAAGGAACGGCGATATATTTCTAAGGCAGGGTGGTGTGTGACTTGGAGGGGAACTTGGAGCTGGTGGAGTTCCAATGCGCCTGCTACCTTTTTCCTTCCAAATGGTAGAGGTCGCGGGTTTGGGAGGTGCTGCCGAAGAAGCCTAGGCGAGTTGCTGCAGTGCATCTTGTAGATGGTACACACTGCAGCCATGGTACGTCGGTGGTGGAGGGAGTGAATGGTTAAGGTGGTGGATGAGGTGCCAATCAAGCGGGCTACTTTGTCCTGGATGGTGTCGAGCTTCTTGAGTGTTGTTGTAGCTGCACTCATCCAGGCAAGTGGAGAATATTCCATCACACTCCTTACTTGTGCCTTGTAGTTAGTGGAAAAGCTTTGGGGAGTCAGGAGGTGAGACATGTGCCACAGAATGCCCAGCCACTGACCTGCTTTTGTAGCCACAGTATTTATGTGACTGGTCCAGTTAAGTTTCTGGTTAACACCCAGGATATTGATGGTTGGGCATTCAGCGATGGTAATGCCATTTAATTTCAATGGGTGGTGGTTAGACTCTTTCTTGTTGGAGACAGGCATTGCCTGGCACTTGTGTGGTGCGAATGTTACTTGCCACTTATCAGCCCAAGCCTGAATGTTGTCCAGGTCTTGTTGCATGCAGGCATGGACTGCTTCATTATCTGTGGAGTTGCGAAAGGCACTCAACACTGTGCAATCATTAGTGAACATCCCCACTTCTGACATTATGTTGGAGGGAAGGTCATTGATGAAGCAGCTGAAGATGGTTGGCCTAGGATACTGCCCTGAGGAACTCCTGCAGCAATTTCCTAGGGCTGTGATGATTGACCTTCAATCATGACAACCACTTTCCTTTGTGCTAGGTATGATTTCTAGACACCAAAGGCATCAAGGGGTATGAGGAGAGAGTGGGAATATGGTATTGAGTTACAGGATCAGCCATGATCATATTGCATGACAGAGCAGGCTCGAAGGGCCGAATGGCCTACTCCTACGTTTCTATGTTTCTATGATCCCAGTCAGTGAAGAGTTTCCCCCCAGATTCCCATTGACTTCAGTTTTACTAGAGCTCCTTCATGCCACATTCGGTCAAATGCTGCCTTGATTTTAAGGGCAGTCACTCTCACCTCACCTCTGGAATTCAGCTTCTTCGTCCATATTGGACCAAGGTTGTAATGAAGTTGGGAGCCGAGTGGTCTTGACAGAACCCAAACTGAGCATCAGTGAGCAAGTTATTGATGCGTAAGTGCCGCTTGATAGCACTGTCAACAACACCTTCCATCACTTTGATGATTGAGAGTAGACTGATGGGGCTGTAATTGGCTAGATTGGAATTGTCCTGCTTTTTGTGGACAGGTCATACCTGGGCAGTTTTCCACATTGTCGGATAGATGCCAGTATTGTAGCTGTACTGGAACAGCTTAGCTAGAGGCACGGATAGTTCTGGAGGACAAGTCTTCAGCACGATAGCCGGGATGTTGTCGGGGCCTGTAGGCTTTGCTGTATCCAGTGCGCTCAGCCGTTCTTTGATATCACATGGAGTGAATCGAATTGACTGAAAATTGGCTTCTGTGATGGTGGCGAACTCAGGAGTAGGCGAAAATGAATCATCCACTCAGCACTTCTGGCTGAAGATGAATGCAAATGCTTCAGCGTTGTCTTATGCACTTGTGTGTAGCTTTCAAAAGCTCTTACAATAATTTGTCTGTGACTACACAAACCACTCTGGGTACAGGTGTATTGCGTATCAGTAAAACAGTCCGTGACTACACAAACCACTCTGGGTCCAGGTGGCATAGTGGTTAGCACTGTTGCCTCACAGCACCAGGGACCCGGGTTCAAATCTAGCCTCGGGCGACTGTCTGTGTGGAGTTTGCACATTCTCCCTGTGTCTACGTGGGTTTCCTCCGGGTGCTCCGGTTTCCTCCCACAGTCCAAAGATGTGCAGGTTAGGTTGATTTGGCTATGATAAATTGACCCTTAGTGTTAGGGGATTAAATACGTGGGGTTACGGGGATAGGGTGGGATATGTGTCGGTGCAGGCTCGATGGGCTGAAATGGCCTCTATCTGCACTGTAGATTCTGTGATATTGTGTATCAGTAAAACAGTCCATGACTACACAAACCACTATGCGTCCAGGTATATTGTGTATCAGTAAAACAGTCCGTGACCACACAAACTGTTAGATCCGTGTATCTTAATGTTGTGTCCTTCAATAATCAGACAACAGACTGCAGGGAACGATTCAACAGGTGTTTACTGAATGAGGGCTACTCTAGAAGTAACTCGACAGATCACTACTCAGGGTTTATTTTCAGGTGTGGTCACTGCCAGTACTACAGTATACAGGAGCTGTAAAAAGTAGTTCTCCCCTTAAAGGTACATACATTACAATTCTTCCCCTTTTAGATTAACAGTACCATAACACTCATTTAACAATTAAATATCAAACTAATTACAATTAACACTTTTAACATGCAACATTAGCTGAAAATAGTCTATTTATAAATTCAGTCTTTGGGGAGGCTTCCTGATCCTTTCTGGATAGCGCCTTTCCCGAGTGTCTTGCTCTTGGTGCGGAGGCGATTCTGGCCCCCTGTCGTCGGTTGGTTCATCAGCTTCCGATGCTATTCTTTCTGGGGTAGATGCTACCTGTACGTCGGGTTCATCACCAGGTACATATGGGCAAGGCATGGGGGTGACTTGTTCCTGTGACTCTAGGATCTGGTCAGCATGGCGTCTCACGATGCTCTCCCCAACGTCCACTGTGTACATTAGTGGGCCCTGCCGTGTGCATATCGTTCCTGGCTGCCATTTTTCTGTTCGGTAGTCGTGGGCCAAGACTGGTTGCCTTACATTGAAGCTCCTTGTTGACTTCTCATGGATGTGCTGGAATTGCTTACTCTCAACATCTCTTCGTAGGTTTGGTCTGAGCAAATCCAGGCGAGATCTTAACCTTCGGTTAAAGAACATCATGGCTGGGGCCTGGTTGGTGACTGCATGTGTCGCATTCTGGTAGGCGAACAGGAAATTGTCCACCTTGTGCTGCAGCGGAATGTTGTCATTGTACATAGCCTTTATTGCCTTCTTAAAGGTTTGTACGAACCTCTCAGCCAATCCATTTGTGGCTGGATGATACGGGGCGGATGTGTAATGCCTTACCCCATTCCTTTTCATAAATCTTCGAAACTCTTCGGACGCAAACTGTGGTCCGTTATCACAGCAAATCTGATCTGGCAAGCCGTTCCTGGCAAAAATGTTCCATAGGACTGCAATAGTTTTCTCCGTGGTGGTGGAGGACATTTTGATCACCTCAGGCTATTTCGAGTGCGCATCCACAGCTATTAAAAACATTGACTCCATGAATGGACCAGCAAAATCAATATGCACCCGTTGCCATGGAGATGAGGGCCACTCCCATGGGTGTAGAGGGGCATGTGGTGGTGCATTTTGGACCTTCTGGCATCCTGAGCAGCTCTTTGTCAGGTCCTCGATTTGCTGATCAATCGCCAGCCACCACACATAAGCCCTAGCAAGGCTTTTCATTTTCACCCCTCCCAGATGACCTTCGTGAAGCTCATTGAGCACTCTCTCCCTTAACTTGGGTGGAATTACCACTCGGGATCCACACATCAAGGTCCCCTGGCATACTGACAGCTGCTCTCTTCTGCATGAGAATGCTGGCAACAGTGAGTCGCCATGTGCTGGCCATCCCTTCTCCGTCAAATCATATACCCGAGACAGTGTCGGGTCATTTCGGGTCTCCTTCTCTATACCAGCGTTAGTTACTGGCAAGCATTCAATTATAGTCGAATGAAATATTTCGACAGGATCCACTGCTGGTGCTTCCTCCGCAATAGGCAGTGGCAGGTGTGATAGCCCATCAGCGTTTCCATGCTGTTTCGTGCCCTTATACTCGATTTCATATTAGTGCGCCCCTAGATAAAAGGGACCATCTTTGTAGCCGTTGCGCAGTCATCACCGGAACACCCTTCTTTGGATTAAAGATGGAAACAAGTGGTTGGTGGTCAGTCAGCAAGGTGAACTTCTGCCCGTGCAGATAGCGATTGAACTTTTTCACTCCCCACACTAGGCTGAGGGCCTCCCTGTCAATCTGGGCGTAGTTACGCTCGGCTGAGGTTAGTGATCGTGATGCAAAGGCTATTGGCCTCTCTGAGCCGTCCGAGAATTTGTGCGACAGCACCGCTCCAATGCTGTAGGGTGATGCATCACATGCCAACCGAATTGGTAATTCCGGGTTGTAATGGGCCAATACCTCTTTCGATGTGATTAGTGTTTTGCTCTTCTGGAAAGCTCATCTACATTCGTCACTCCACTTCCATGGCACCCCAGTTTGCAGTAGGGTGTTCAGTGGATGTAGTATTGTGGACAAATTTGGCAAGAACTTATGGTAGTAGTTTACCAGCCCGAGGAACGACCTCAGTTGTGACACATTTTCCGGTGCTGGAGCCTTGACTACTGCCTCAATCTTCTCTGGGGACTCATGTAACCCCTCTTTATCGATAACGTGGCCACAATACGAGATCTGTATTCTAAAAAACTCGCATTTGGGGCGGTTAGCTTGGAGCCCATATTCCTGCAATCTAGTGAGCACCTGCTCCAGGTTGGCAGGGTGATCACTGTCATTTTCGCCCATGACCAGGATGTCATCCAAATAACACTGGGTCCCTGGGATCCCTTGCAGGACTTGTTCCATTGCGCTCTGCCTAATAGCCGGAGCTGATGCTACCCCGAATATCAGCCGGTTGTATTGGTGGAGACCTTTATGGGTGTTGATTGTGAGGTATTTTTTTGATGCTTCTTCTACCTCCATTTGCAGATACGCCTGGGCCAGATCAATCTTAGTGAAGCGTTTCCCTCCAGATAGCGAGGTGAAAATATCTTCACTCCGCAGAAGTGGATATTGTACGGTGTGAAGGACCAGGTTCACTTTTACCTTAAAGTCCCCACAGATGCGAACCTTCCTTGGTTCCCCAGGCATGCTGCTCAACGACTTTTTCATCACAGGGACGATGGGTGTAGCCCACTCGCTCCAGTCTACCTTGGACAGTACACCTGAACGTTCCAGACTCTCCAGCTCTGCTTCGATGGCTGGGCGGATCGCATAAGGCCTTAAAAAATGTTGGGCTTGCGTTTTCTTCAATTTTAATCACCGCTGTCATGCCTTTTAGTGTTCCGAGTCCTTGCTGGAACACTTCTTTCGCGTCAGTTAGGATCTTTGACAGTCGCCCAGGTGTGACGTCGTCATCCCTTTTGTCAGCCACAGTCAGTGCCTGTATGGAATGCCAATCTAGCTGTATCTTCCGGATCCATTCACGTCCTAGTAGTGGTGGTCCTCCATCTGGCAATACATATAGGTCCATTTTTGGTGTTTCCTTGCCGTTATATATAACGTTCACCCTTATTTTTCCTTTGGGGTAGACTTTTTGCCCCGTGTACGTCTTCAAGACAATCTTTGTATCTCTCAAGGGTATATGTGAGAATAGCCGCTTGTAGTCCCTTCGGTTTATGACTGTTAGGGCTGATCCTGTGTCCAATTCCATTTTCACTTGGACTCCTGCTATCTTGAGCGTGACCCAGATAGTTTGGTGATCCTCCATTTTGATCACATTATGTAGTTTCAGACAACCCAGCTCCTTGCTTCCGGAGTCTGTATCACTCTTCTGTTCGTCTGAACTACTCTCCATCACCTTATGTACCTTCTTGTACTTCTCCTGTGGAGATTTCTTGCTGCTGGTTTTCTTTCCCGACCTGCAGACTCTTGCTATGTGTCTTACTTTTCCACACTGTCTGCACACTTTGTCCTTGAACCAGCAATCATTATGGTCGTGTGTTGTTCTGCCGCAGCAATAGTACTTCACTGTTCCGTATGACATTTCATTTGTGCCATATTCTTGCGGTCTCCGTTGTATCTCTGCAGCGCCCCGTGCTGCTGCTTCGTGTGATACTGCAATGCTGAAAGCCTTGTCCAGCATAAGATCCTTTTCTGATAGAAGCCGTTTCTGGGTTCCTTCACTTTGAAGCCCACACGCAAACTTGTCGCTTAAAGTATCTGCTAGTCCTGTTCCAAACTGGCAGTGTTTCGATAGCTTGCGCAGTTCCGTTAAATACTCAGCATTACTTTCATCTTTATGCTGGTTCCTTTTGTGAAACTTAAATCTTTCTGCTATCAGCAGCGGTGTGGGGTTTAAGTGGTCCTGTAGGATTGACACTATGTTTTCAAAATCCTTTTCTCCTGGCTTCTCTAGGGTTACTAGGTTTCGTAGTATGCCATACATTTTTGCACCCATTGAATTCAACGATACCAGCGCTTTCTTGTCATCTGGCACTTCACTCGTCTTGCAGTATACTTCTATGCGTTCGACATATGTCGTCCAATCTTCGACTTCATTGTCGAACGCTGTGATACTGCCACTCTTCGGCATTTTTGGGTGTGGTTAGACTGGCTTAAAATGGCGTCTCCCGCACTTTCCTTTCTTCCCCGCTGCGGCTTAAAATGGCGTCTGCCGCGCTTTCCTTTCTTCCCCGCTGCGGCTTAAAATGGTGTCCCCTGTGCTGCTGCCAACGCCACTCTCGGCGGTCCTCATGGCAAATGGTGACACCCTGTGGGTTTCATGCGCTGCTCCTGCACTGCTGCCAACACCGCTCTCTGCGGTCCTCATTGCAATGGCAGCGCCTTGCATTTTCCTGCGTGCCTCTCTCCCCGTTGACGCTGCTCGGCCCTTGAACACTGGCTGCACTCCGCTCTCTCTCGTCTCTCTTCCCCGTTGACGCCACTCGGTCCTGAACACCGGCTGCGCCCTGTGTGCTCTGCCCTCTCTCTCTCCCCCGTCGATGCTGCTCGGACTTTTTCAGTGCCGCTCGGTCAGGCTCTAGCCCGTTGCTGTCCGGGTAGCGTCTGCGCAGTACCTGTTGCCAGCCCATTTCGCTGGACCACCGTGACTGGAAAGCCAAGCCTGGCTTTCGACAGCCTCCCCTGCGATGCTCAAATCTCCGCTGGATGACTGGGCGGTTGCCCGTTGTCGACGCTCGTGCTTTTGGACTCGACCTTCTTCCACTGTTCTCCAGGAGCGAATCCCTGGGAGGTGATGCAGAGTTGTAGGTAGGTTCGAACTTGCTCATCGCCACTGTTAGATCCGCGTATCTTCATGTTGTGTCCTTCAATAATCAGACAACAGACTGCAGGGAACGATTCAACAGGTGTTTACTGAATGAGGGTTACTCTAGAACTAAATGTACAGATCACTGCTCAGGGTTTATATACAGGTGTGGTCACTGCTGGTACTACAGTATACAGGAGCTGTTAAAAGTAGTTCTCCCCTTAAAGGTACATAGATTACACAAACCACTCTGGGTCCAGGTGTATTGTGTATCAGTAAAACAGTCCGTGACTACACAAACCACTCTGGGTCCAGGTGTATTGTGTATCAGTAAAACAGTCCGTGACTACACAAACCACTCTGGGTCCAGGTGTATTGTGTATCAGTAAAACAGTCCGTGACTACATAAACCACTCTGGGTCCAGGTATATTGTGTATCAGTAAAACAGTCCATGACCGCACAAACCACTCTGGGTACAGGTATATTGTGTATCAGTAAAACAGGTTTATTAAGCATTAAACATCCAGTACAAAGAAGTAATACAATACAAGAAAATAGTCAGAGTCTTGTTCGTTTGAGCCTCGGCGCTCCTTCCGAGTGACTGTGACGCGGTCTCTTTATTCACTTGCTGTGTTCTGTTGACTGAAGCTCGCTTCTCTGGGCTCATGCTGTGTTCTGTTGACTGTAGCTCCTTCAACTCTGATTACGTGGTTCGTGCTGCTTTCAGTGTTCAATATCTGTATCTTTATACCCTTTCTCTTCCTTTTGACTACGTGACAGTAATCAGCTCTCTGACACCTGATAAATGCCCCTCCTTTCGTTGTCTGTCACCTCATGACATTTTATGACCTTGTTGATTCCACTAGGTCTCCCTCTGTGCATAACAAAGTGCCCTTATCTTTAGATGTTCTCTTTTCAAAGACCATTTCTCCAGATGTTGTCTAAACAGTCTGTCCATCTTATAGTCACTGAGGGATGACTCCAATTCCTATCTCTCTCTCTCTATCTCTTACCTCTTTCCATAACATTAGTGAATACCATGTCCCTGACAGTCACCATAGACTTAACACTACATTTCATTACTTCAGTAATTGAAAACAGAGGTTTTTAGTCAGGTTGGCATAATTTTCCCATCCTGCCTTGTTCTCAGCCATTCGTCATTTTCTACATGCTTTTAGGTTTCTAAACATACAATTTCACATATTATAGTTATACATAAATGATTTTAGAATCTTAATAATGTTTACTAAGTCATACAGATACACCCTATCCTACATGCATGCTGGGCAGTGATCATTGAGGATGGGAATGTTCATGGAGCCTCCCCCTCCCGGCAGTTGTTTAATGGTCCACCACCATTCACGACTGGATGTAGTAGGACTGCAGAGCATTGACCTGATCTGTTTTAAAGTAACTTTGATCACCTACAGTCCTTCCTCCATCGCTGCTGTTCTCTGCTGAGCTGGGTGACTCGTTCTACTGGTTTTTCAGCTTTGTTGGTTTCTGATGTAGTGGTTTACATTTCTCAGCCACTTCTAATCTATCTCCAACTTCGCCATCACCTTTCATCTCCGCAACCAATTCTGCACATCTCCTGGATCCTCATTCCAACGGAAAAAACCTCCATCCTTCAATTCTCTACCCTTCGAATAGCTTTCAGATTTCACTCGCCCACTACACTTGTCTCCGAACTCGGACAGCAGTTCGTCGATGTTGACTCCACCCTACCTACTTCAACTTTATCCCTCCATGGCACCTCTGACTTTAACTCTGAACTCCCTTCTATTTCCTCCTATCTATTCCCTGTTATTACCAGGATATATTTATCCTAATAATTGCTACAGGCCTATCTAACTTGAGTTTTCCCTGTGTCCATTCGTGTGCACACTTTGGCTGCTGCTCCGGACCTAAGGCGATCACTTCTATTTCCACTTTTTCTCCACCTTCTCTTCTCTCTACCCCTCCCTGTCGGGTCTCTCCTGTCGTCATGCCTCCTTTCATTTTTCCTCTCTTGGGTACTCTGCCCTCTCAAATCCCAACCTCAACCCTTAATTACTCTTCGACCTTCCTAATCTCCTGCCGCCATCCCAGGCTTGACTCCCTCTTAGATAAGCCTACAGCTTCCCTCTGTGCCTCACTTGGCATCCTCCCACGGGCCCATCGAAGCACTCGTCGCTGCCTCCTCCCGAGCTGCAGCCCCAACTGTTGCATCCTATGATCTCGCCGACCTTCCCATCCAGCGCGCCCGCTGGGGGCTAATCTTGCCAATCTCCCTGTCCAACTCACCCCTCCCAGCGCTGACCCTGTGGACTCTGGCAGTGCATCAGCCATCACTGACCCTCTCCGCATCTCCCTCCACAATGTGTGTTCACTTGTGAACAAGGCCCTTGCCAACCATAAGCTTATCGTCACCATGGCCTTTACAGAAACTTGGTTGATGGGTGATGACACCTTACCCCTAAATCAAGCCACCCCGCCTGGCTATACCTTCCAAAACTTGCCCCGCTCAAACCGCCGTGGTGGCGGTGTGGCTCTCATCACCAAATCACAACTTGGTCTGTCCCCCTATTCCTCTGGAACTTTCTCCTCTTTTGAGCATCTCACCTCATTCCACCCCTTTCACCACTCATTTAAAATTGTACTTCTCTACTATTCCCCCAAGTACCATAAAAATGTAATCACCGAGATATCTTCACTGCTTTCCTCCCTCAGCCTCTGCACCGAGTGACTTTTCATCCTCCATGATTTCAACCTCCATCTCAATTCATCATTCTCTCTCTCCTCTTAATTCACTACCCTCCTGTCCTCCCTTAATTTCCCACTCCATGTAAACTCCCCAAATCATATTCATGGCCACCCCCTTGATCTCTCGTGGCCTCGCTACTCCCATTGTGTCAATTGCAGATAAGGCCAACTCTGACCACATGTATCGCTCTCCACCCACATCCACCTTCCCCCCCCATCAACCCTATTTCTTTCTGAGTCCACCCCTGGAAAAAATTCTCTCCCAACTCAATTGCAACTGCACCTATGAAATCCCAACAGTCCAGCCTATGGCTCTCCATTCACCACGACATTTCTGCAGCTACCGATCTGCTCAACCATACCCTCACCACCACCTTTGTTGCCCTAGTCCCTATTAAAACAATTACTCTCTCTCACCCTGGCTGTTCGCACGGTGCGGCCCTCATCTCTGCTCCCTTTTAAGTCCAAGGGATGCAGACTGGAACAGATACGGCAGACAACTGGTTAGCCATTCACCACCAAATCTGGCTGGACCACAAAGAATTATCGGGTACTGCTCTCGTCTGCCAAAACTGCTCCCTATTCCAGGATCATTCAGGAATGCAAAGATAACTCCTGATTTCTTTTCTCTGCTGCAAAAATTCTTCTTAAACCCCTTTTCCCAGTCTCCTCTACCATCATCTCCAACAACAATTGCGACAAGCTCCTGGACTTTTGTCTCTAAAATTGAGACAACCTGTTCAGCTGCCTCTGCCACTTCCCCTAGCCCACCGGGACAAACTTCCTCTAAGGATCCCCCCTGCCCTAGCCCTGAACGCAATCTTTCTCCAGCTTCTCTCCGATCTCCCCTCATGACCTCTCCATGCTCACTTTGCTCACGAGACCCACTTCTTGCTCCCTTGACCCTATTCCCACCAAACTGCTGACCACCCAACTTCCTTTTCTGACTCCCATGTTAGCTGATATTGTTAACCATTCTCTCTCCTCTGGTACTGTCCCCCTCTCCCTCAAATCTGTCATCATCACCCCTCTCATCAAAAGACTAACCCTTGATCCATCTGTCCTTGCAAACTATCGCCCCATCTCCAACCTCCCTTTCCTCTCCAAAGTCCTTGAACATGTTGTTGCCTCCCAAATCCTTGCCCATGTTTCCCGGAACTCCATGTTTGAATCCATCCAATCAGGTTTCTGCCCCTCCCACAGTACCAAAACGGCTCTCATCAAAGTCACAAATGTGACTGTGACAAAGGTAAACTATCCCTCCTCATCCTTCTCAACCTGTCTGCAGCCTTTGATATAGTTGAGCACTCCATCCTTCAACGCCTCTCCATCGTTGTCCAGCTGGGTGGGACTGCACTTGCCTGGTTCCATTCTTATCTATCTAATCGTAACCAGTGAATCACCTGCAATGACTTCCCTTCCCACTCCTGCATCGTTACCTCTGGTGTCCCCCAAGGATCTATCCTTGAACCTCTCCTATTTTTTACCTACATGCTGCCCCTTGGCGACATCATCCAAAAACACAGCATCAGTTTGCACATGTATGCTGATGACATCCAGCTCTACCTCACCACCACTTCTCTCGACCCCTCCACGGTGTCTAAATTGTCAGACTGTCTGTCATCCAATTCTGGATAAGCAGAAATTTCCTCCAATTAAATATTGGGAAGACCAAAGCCTTTGTCTTCGGTCCCTGCCAAAAACTACGTTCCTAGCCACCGACTCCATCTCGCTCCCTAGCATCTGTCTGAGGCTGAACCAGACTGTTTGCAACCTTGGTGTCATATTTGACCCTGAAATGAGCTTCCAACCACATATCCGTGGCATAACTAAGACCGCCCATTTCCACCTTCGTAACATCGCCCGACTCTGCCCCCGCCTCAACTCATCCGCTGCTGAGACCCTCATCCATTCCTTTGTTACCTCTAGACTTGACTATTCCAATGCACTCCTGGTTGACCTCCCACGTTTTACCCTACGTAACCTTGAGGTCATCCAAAACTCGGCTGCCCATGTCCAAACTCACACCAAGTCCCGTTCGCCCATCACCCCTGTGATTGCTGACCTACATTGGCTCCCGGTTAAGCAGCACCTCAGTATCAAAATTCTCAGCCTTGTTTTCAAATCCCTTCATGGCCTCACCCCTCCCTATCTCTGTAATCTCCTTCAGCCCCACAACCCCCCTGAGATATCTGCATTCCTCTAATTCTGCCCTCTTGCGCATGCCTGACTTTAATCGCTCAACCATTGGCATTGTCTCTTCAACTGCCTAGGCCCTAAGCTCTGGAATTCCCTGCCAAAAGCTCTCTGCCTTGCTATTACTCTTTCCTTCTTTAAGACGCTCCTTCACACCTACCTCTTTGACCAAGCTTTTGGTCATCGACCCTAATTTCTGCTTATGTGGTTCGGTGTCAAATTTTGTTTTATAACACTCCTGTGACGTGCTTTGGGACATTTTACTATGTTAAATGCGCTATATAAATACAAGTTGTTGTTGCTTTGTTGTTTCCCTGGGATCCCATGGGCTTTTAATTATCTGACCAGTCTGCCATGTGAGGCCTTGACTAAAACCTTGCTAAAATTGACGTAGATTGCATCAAATGCGCTACCCTCATCGACCCTCCTTGTGTGAGGTAGCAATTGGTAGAATATGGCGTTTGAAGGTGCATTCACTGACCTTGACCACTCTCGTGAGGTCATTAAACTTTTTCCTGCACCGCATCCATATTCTTGGAGCTATACACCTGGCATTGTCCTCCTCCACTATCTCTTTCCACTTCCTTCTGAGCATGTCTCTGAATGGCCTCAGGCCCCCCTGAGGATAAAAGACATCTCTCCCCCTTTCCACCTCTTCAACCCAGACCTCTAGTGCAGCGTCCAAAAAACTGGGTGCCCGGTCTCTCCCATGGTCAGCCATTCTTCACTCTTTCCCAGGTAAGATTCACTTGTAGAATGACTCCCAGCACCTATTCCAGCCACAATGCACCTCCCCTTTAAGAGGTGTCAGCCAGCTTTAAGTAGTGCAAGCTAGCTTTAAGTACTGCTAGGCACTCACGATATTGAGCCCCCTGCTGATGCGGCAGCCAATGAACAGCATGAAGAGCACTGACTGTACACAGAAACCATGGTAATGAGCAAGCAGCACGAAGTTGACATTGTACCTGCATTACATTGTATGGGTGCGAGTTAATCGCGCATCGCGATCCCCGCGTCCGTTTTTGGGGGCTAACCAATTTAACCCCCTGAATAGTCTTCACACAGACTGTTATTAGAACCTGTACCACAAGGGGCTATTGAGGCAGAGACGAGAACATCATTTAAAAGGGAAAAAAGATAAATAATATAAAAGGAAGAGTAGAAATGGATTCAGGGAAAGGGCAGGGAATGGGAGTAGAGCAGAGTGCTTCAGCTAAAAATCTAGCATCAGTACAGGCACGATGGGCCGAGTGGCCTCCTTCTACCTTCCATTTATTTTCTCTGGTCCTACTTTTCTGGTTAAATTCACAGTAATATTTTGGGCTTCCCTTATCGATCACATTTAATATTTTACACAGCGTCCAAATTTAACCGCCCTGCAAGATAATGGCAGGTATAAATCGGAAATAACTTTAAATCAGCTTTCTCACTGTTTTCATTTTTTGTGACTAATTCCAAAAGTTTATTAAGCACATATTATTTTTATATTTTTAGAGTTACTTTGTGTTTGTGTGAGTTTATTTGCAGAGAGTAATGTGATAATGATGATAAGATCAGTACATTTGCCTGCAGGGTTCCCCTCCATCTCCAACACATGCCCAGTAATTAGGAGTTCATTTTATGCAACCTTATTGCAGCAGAATATTCTACACTGTTAAACACAGTGGCAAATTCTACATGACAGACAAATCATGGGGGATGATAAATGCTCACAGTGTGGAACTCACAGCTCCATGCCCACGGTGCACGCATCCACTCAACATCCTGCTCAAACGCAAATCAGTTTATTTAATTTTGCACGGTGTCACTTAGCACAGCTAACTTAATTAAAAAACAAGAAAGACTTTTTAATGCCCCATTTGTCTCGCTCCTGCGCAGCTACTTATATCTGTTGATGACCCATTCCTCTTTTATATTCACAGCTATGCTCAGCCTTCCTAGAGCTGGGAGTCTGGCCTGAGGCTCTGAGAAAGGAGAGTGTTCACTCTGATCTGTTTCGGTTCAGAGATTGGTAGACAGCCCTTTCCCCAGGCCGGAGAATCAGGCAGGGTAGCTTCTGGATAGAAAAATGCACTTGGCTGATTTCAGGGTCTCTCTGCAAAGCAGGACAATGGTGACACACCATCTGTTACCGTCTCTACAACCCATGAGAGGGTGAGGGGATGGCTATGTATTCAACTCCCCAGTAAGCGAGTTGCGGGTCTCCTCCTCACAAACCTTTATTATTGGTTCTGGGCAAGTGACCATCAGAGCTCATTGCATCTATTTGCAGAAACCCAAAGCTTCTGCAAGGTGGGTGACATCAGGTCAAGCTTCTCACATTCTGTTATTTCTTGGGCCTTCAATTATATTCAACATTTTTAAAGGTCAGCAGATATCTTAGGGGGCGAGGGTGACATCAGGTCAAGCTTCTCACATTCTGTTATTTCTTGGGCCTTCAATTATATTCAACATTTTTAAAGGTCAGCAGATATCTTAGGGGGCGAGGGGAGGGCTGGGTTAAGGTAACCCATTGGTCTGGTTTATGACTTGACAGTTAGGTTTTTCAGTGGTCTGCCTGAGGGTTTCTCAAATGCAAGTCAGATCCCTGTTGTGATCGGGCCTCCTCTCAGGTGGCGTTGGGGCTCGTGGGCCGGGAGCTTGGCCTAGAAATTCGAACGCACCCAAAAGCACCCTTGGACCACGTGAAATTGGCAAGGAGCCAGACCTACAGGCACTATTCATTGGCTGCTTGCTTGTTCAGGGTGGAGGGGATGCAACTGAAGTATTTTGGATTTTTTGATGTCTAATGTTTGCATTCAGAGGGACCTGGGTGTCCTTGTACATGAATCACAGAAAGTTAACACACAGCAAGCAATTAGGAAAGCAAATGGTATGTTAGCCTTTTTTACAAAGGGTTTAGAGTATAAGAGTAAAGAAGTCTTACTACAATTATACAGGGCATTACTGAGGCGACACCTGAAGTACTGTGTACTCTTTACAACAACAACTTGAATTTATGTAGCACCTTTAACGTAGTAAAATGTCCCAAGGTGCATCACAGGATTATTAAAAGACAAAAAAATTTGACACCGAGCCACAAAGGGAGAAATTAGCGCAGGTGACCAAAAGCTTGGTCAAAGAGGTAGGTTTTAAGGAGCATCTTAAAGAAGGAAAGTGTTACGGTACGATGATGGACCCAAGCGCAGAGAGACAACCAGAGACTTGAGATGGCGTAAAACTCAAAAGATGCTTCTTCAGAAGGCTCCCCAAACACAGGGTGAGACCCGAGACGCAGCAAAACCCAAAAGAAGCTTCTCCGGAAGAAACATAGAAACATAGAGATAGGAACAGGAGTAGGCCATTCGGCCCTTCGAGCCTGCTCCGCCATTCAATGAGATCATGGCTGATCTTCATCTGAGATCTTAGCTGATCTTACCAGTTCAGTACCCCGTCCCCACCTTTTCTCCGTAACCCTTAATCCCCTTAGCCTTCAGAAATATATCCAATTCTCTCTTGAAAATATTTATTGAATTAGCCTTCACAGCCCTCTGTGGCAGGGAATTCCACAGGCTCACCACTCTTTGAGTGAAGAAATTCTTCCTCATCTCTGTTTTAAATGATTTGCCCACTATTTTTAGACTGTGGCCCCTGGTTCTGTGCTCCCCTGCCATTGGAAACATTCTCTCTGAATTCAGCCTGTCCAGGCCTGCCATAATTTTATATGTTTCGATGAGATCCCCTCTCAATCTTCTAAACTCCAGTGAGTACAAGCCCAAACTATTCAATCTCTCCTCGTAGGTCATTCCCGCCATTCCAGGTATCAGCCTGGTGAATCGCCGCTGCACTCTTTCCATGGCAAGAACATCCTTCCGCAGATGGGGCGACCAAAACTGTACACAATACTCCAGATGCGGTCTCACCAGCACCTTGTACAGCTGTAGTAAGGTATCCCTATTCCTATACTCGAACCCCCTTGATATGAAGGCCAACATACCATTTGCCTTCTTAATCGCCTGTTGCACCTGCATGCTCTCCTTCAGTGACTGGTGCACAAGAACACCCAGGTCCCTCTGCACTTCCCCATCTCCCAATCTATTGCCATTTAGATAATAATCTACCCTCCTGTTTTTACCCCCAAAGTGGATAACCTCGCATTTATCCACATTATAGTGCATCTGCCACGTATCCGCCCATTCCCCCAACCTGTCCAAATCGCACTGTAGCCTCCTGACATCCTCATCAGAGCCCACCCCTCCTCCTAGTTTAGTGTCGTCAGCGAATTTGGAAATATTGCATCCAATTCCCTGATCCAGATCATTTATATATATTGTGAACAGCTGGGGTCCCAGGACAGATCCTTGCGGCACCCCGCTGGTCACTGCCTGCCACTCCGAAAACGAGCCGTTTATTCCAACTCTCTGTTTTCTATCCGCCAGCCAGTTCTCTATCCACGTTAATACTTTGCCCCCAATCCCATGAGCCTTAATTTTGCATGATAATCTTGTGTGGAACCTTATCGAAGGCTTTCTGGAAGTCAAGGTACACCACATCCACTGGCTCTCCCCCATCTATTTTACCAGTTACTTTCTCAAAAAATTCCAGCAGATTAGTCAAACACGATTTACCCTTTGTAAATCCATGTTGACTCTGTCCGATCCTTTCCCCATTTGTCAAGTGCTCCGCTATTTTATCCTTAATAATGGACTCTAGCATTTTGCCCACAACCGATGTAAGGCTTACTGGTCTATAATTCCCTGCTTTCTCTCTACCCCCCTTTTTAAATATTGGGGTAACATTAGCTACCCTCCAATCCACGGGTACTGTTCCCGAGTCAATGGAGTTCCGGAAGATGATCCTTAGAGCATCTGCTATCTCCAGGGCCACCTCCTTAAGTACCCTAGGATGTAGTTTATCAGGCCCCGGGGATTTGTCGGCCTTCAGTCCCCTCAACTTACCCAACACCATATCCCTAGAGATACTAATTTCTGTCAGCTCCTCCCTCTCATTAGTCCCTATGTTTGCCGATATTCCTGGGAGGTTATTTGTGTCCTCCTTTGTGAATACAGAACCAAAGTATGAGTTTAATTGGTCTGCCATTTCCTTATTCTCCATTATATATTCTCCCGAATCGGACTGCAAGGGACCGACTTGGGATTTTACCAGTCTTTTCCTCCTGATATACCGATAAAAGCTTTTGCAGTCTGTCTTTATGTTTGCTGCAAGTTTACTTTCGTATTCTATTTTCCCCTTCCTGATTAATCCCTTTGTCCTCTTTTGCTGTATCCTGTACTGCCCCCAATCTTCCGGTCTGGTGCTTTTTTTTGCCAGTTGATATGCCCTTTTTTTTGGTTTTATGCTGTCCCTAATTTCCCTCGTTATCCACGGTTGAGCCACCTTTTTAGGTTTATTTTTATGCCAAACCGGTATAAACATGTTCTGGAATTCTTCCATTCTATCTTTGAATGCTTGCCATTGTCTATCCACTGTCAATCCCCCCAGAAACACCACCCAATCAATCTTACCCAATTCCCGTCTCATACCCTCGTAATTCCCTTTATTTAAGTTCTGGACCTTAGTCTCTGATGCAATTTCCTCACTCTCCATCTCGACTGAGAGCTCGATCATATTATGATCGCTCTGACCCAAGGGGCCTCGTACAAGAAGATTGTTGATAAGTCCCTTCTCATTGCACAATACCCAGTCTAAAATGGCCTGATCTCGAGTCGGCTCCTCGACATATTGGTCCAGATAACCGTCCCGAAAACATTCCAGGAATTCCTCCTCCTCAGAATTTTTACTAATTTGGGTAGTCCAATCAATATGTAAATTAAAGTCACCCATGATGACAGCTGTGCTCTTATCGCACGCTTCTCTAATTTCCCTTTTTATGCCTTCCCTCACCTCCATATTACTATTTGGAGGCCTATATATCACACCCACTAACGTTTTCCTCCCCTTGCTATTTCTCATTTCTACCCACAGATTCCGTTTCATCCGAGTTAATATCCTTCCTTTCCATTGCATTAATCCCCTCCTTTACCAGCAATGCTACCCCACCTCCCCTACCTTTTTGCCGATCCTTCCTAAATATTGTATATCCCTGGATGTTAAGTTCCCAGCCTTGCCCACCCTGCAGCCACGTTTCTGTAATCCCAATCAAATCATACTTGTTTACCTCTATTTCCACAACTAATTCATCCACCTTGTTCCTAATGCTTCTAGCATTAAGATACAAAGCCTTCAGGCTTGCTTTTTTCACTCTCATTATGAATTAGTTTGGCCCTTTGTGTTTCTCTCCTTTGCTTATTGCTTCTCACCTTTCTACCATCTATTTCTGACTTCATATGACTTCCCTCTTTTCCACTACCTAGGTTCCCATCCCCCTGCCAAATTAGTTTAAATCCTCCCGAACCGCCCTAGAAAATATTACCCCGAGGACATCGGCTCCCTCACAGCTCAGGTGTAGACCGTCCCCTTGGTACAGGTCCCTCCTCCCCAAGAACTGGTTCCAATGCCTCAAGAATTTAAATCCCTCTCCCTTGCACCACTGCTCAAGCCACGTATTTAGCTTATCTATCTTACTCTCTCTAAACTTATTAGCTCGTGGCACTGGTAGCAATCCAGAGATTACTACCTTTGAGGTCCTACTTTTCAATTTAGCTCCTAACTCCCTAAATTCAGCTTGTAGGACCTCCTCCCTCTTTTTACCTACATCGTTGGTACCTACATGTACCACAACAACTGGCCGATCCCCCTCCCCCTTCAGAATGCTCTGCACCCGCTCCGAGACATCCTTGACCCTTGCACCAGGGAGGCAACATACCATCTTGGAGTCTCGGTCTCGGCCACAGAAACTCCTATCTATCCCCCTTACAATTGAATCCCCTATCACTATAGCCCTATCCCTTTTTTTCCCACCTCTGTGCAGCAGAGCCAGTCATGGTGCCCTGAACCTGGCTGCTGGTGCCTTCCCCTGATAAGTCATCTCCCCCAACAGTACCCAAAACGGTAAACCTGTTTTGGAGGGAGATGACCGCAGGTGACTCCTGCACTACCTTCCTGCCTTTACCCTGCCTTTTGGTCACCCATTTACTGTCTGAGCTAGCCTTTACCTGCGGTGTGACCAACTCACTGAATGTGCTATCCACAACATCCTCAGCATCGCGTATGCTCCAGAGTGAGTCCATTCGCAGCTCCAGTGCCGCCATGCGGTCTGCTAGGAGCTGCAGCTGGACACTTCCTGCACACATAGTTGTCAGGGACAGTGTCCCTGATTTCCCACATGGCACAGGAGAAGCATGACACGGGTCCAAGCTGCCCTTCCATGACTTAACCCTTACAATACCCTTTTATTTACTACGATTTAGCTTAACTATTGAATTCTACTTAGAATAAGTTTGTGAAAGTACTCACCAACCAGTCACCTACCTGTTTTCTGGTGTTGTATTTTCACTGCCGCCTCCTGTCCTGGAACCTTCTCCACCTAGGTTAGGCTCCTGAAATAAAATAAATTGAACCTACCTTTTCAACTTCCCCTAACCCCTAAAAGGTTAGAGGAGGTGGAAGGGTGGGAGACACTACACTGTAGTGTTTCGGGTTTAGCAACAGCTCCACCTATATAAGAGTTACTGGCCTCCTGCTCTCCCGTCTGCACCAGCTGTGAAAGAAAAACACAGGGTGAGACCAGAGGCAGAGCAGAACCCAAAAGAAGCTTCTCCAGAAGGATTCCCAAAACACAGGATGCACAGAGAACCCTGCGACCTGCAGGCATGCAAACTCGGGACTGAGAGCCTAGGGCTGAGACTTGCAGGCAAGAGAACTCGAGAGAGAGTGCCTGGGGCTGTGACTTGCAGGCATGCAAACTCAAGACTGAGCACCTGGGGCCGGAAACAGTCAGCTTAAATAACAGGCCTGATTACTCTGATGAGGCAATTCCTTTAATGAGACACAGGTGAGGCGAGAGGCACAGAGGAATGGCAGCAGTGTACTGAGGCATCCTAAACCGCCCTCTGGCGGCCGGCAGAGGGAAGCACAGCTGGAACCCTGACAGAAAGAGAGGTAGCGAGGCGGAGGGATTTAGGGAGGGTCCAGAGCTTAGATGTACTTGTCTTAGAGGGAGTGCAATGAAGGTTCACTAGACTGGTTCCTGGGATGGGGGGATTGTCCTATGAGGACAGAAAGAGTAGACTAGGCCTAAAATCCCTAGAGTTTAGAAGAATGAGAGGTGATCTAATTGAAACATATAAAATTTTTAAGGGGCTTGACAGGGTTAGTGCAGGAAAGTGGAGTTGAGGTAGAAGATCAGCCATGATCTCATTGAACGGCGGAGCAGGCTCGAGGGGTCAAATGGACAAATGGACTACTCCTGCTCCTATTTCTTATGTTCTTATCTTCTTATTATTTGGTTCAAATTATTAACACAAAGGAAAGAATGCATAGAACTGGGCTTGGCCAAAATTAGAGTGCATGATAGTCTTTGCTTACCGTCCGGCATGTTTTGAAATTATGTGTCATCAAGACTGGATGGAGCTTTGGGAGGCACAGCGTGGGATGCTTGAACACCTGCCAGTATGTAAAAGCAGAGATTGGATCAATCAAAGCTTCCTCTGGTGCGATACCAAAAAGCTTTGGTTGCTCCAATGTCCATTGCTGCAGATCGGCGGGGATTCAAACATCCCGCTCGGTGCTCAGATCGCCCCCTACTGCTCCTTCTCTTCCAAGGCTGTACCAGTGGCTCTCGCACTTGTTAGCTTAGACCTGCCCATCCTCCTCTTGCCACCCCCGCCCCCACTGGCAATATCCTTGCCGTACCCCACCTAGTTTGAGGACCACTGGGCTAGGATGTCCAGTCCATCCCTACTTAGGTGATTTTCCCAGCCTGCACTGCGTGCGTGTTGTGTTAGGAAAGTTTGTAAACAATATCAGATCACAGGGTCAAGCGTGACTGGTTTATAAAATCCTGCCTTTCAATGCACAGTGATCTGAAATATCAACCGAGCTTAGCAACAAATTGCAGCCATCAGTAATTCAGGCTTCTTCTTGAGTGGATGGTGAGATACACTAGTGATGTAGAGTGTTGTGTCAACAAAGCAGTTAGTCATCAATCGCTTGAGGACCTTGCTTTTATTGAAGGTTATCAAATAAGCAAGAGATCTGTCAGACTGGCAAGATGGATAAAACAGGAAAAAATGATCAGCAAAAACAGCCCTGTATCTGAATGTACTACTAATTGGTAGAGCTATCCAATTAATCCCACTCCCCTGCTCTTTCCCCATAGCCCTGTAAATTCTTTCCCCTTTGAGTATTTGTCCAATTCTCTTATGAATGTTACTATTGAATCTGATTACACCACACTTTCAGGCAGTGCATTCCAGATCACAACAATTCACTTTGTGAAAAAAATTCTCTTCATCCCTCCTCTGGCTCCTTTCCCGATCATCTTAAATCTGCAACCCTCACAGAATCACAGAATCACAGAAACCCCAGAGTGCAGATAGAGGCCATTTCGGCCCATCGAGCCTGCACCGACACATATCCCACGCGATCCCCGTAACCCCTACACCAACACATATCCCACCCTATCCCCGTAACCTCACGTATTTAATCCCCCTAACACTAAGGGTCAATTTATCATAGCCAATCAACCTAACTCGCACATCTTTGCCATTGGAAAAACGTTCTCCCTATCTACTCCATCAAAGCCCTTCATGGTTTTGAACACCTCTATTAAATCTCTCCTTAACCTTCTCTGCTCTAAGGACAACAATCCCAGCTTCTCTAGTCTCTCCACATAACTGAAGTCCCTCATCCCTGGTGCCATTCTAGTACATCTCCTCTGCATCTTCTCCAAGGCTTTGACATACTTCCAGAATTGATCGCAGTACTCCAGCTGGGGCCTAACTAGTGTTTTATAAAGGTTCATCATAACTTACTTGCTCTTGTACTCTATTCCTCTATTAATAAAACCAAGGATCCCATATCCTTTTTTAACAGCTTTCTCAAATTCAAAGATTTGAGTACATACACCCCCAGGTCTCTCTGATCCTGCACCCCCTTTAAAATTGTACCATTTAGTTCATATTGCCTCTCCTCATTCTTCCTACCAAAATGCATCACGTCACATTTCTCTGCATTAAATTCAACCTGCCACGTGTCTGCCCATTTCACCAGTCTGTCTATGTACTCCTGAAGTCTGTTACTATCCTTTTCATTGTTTACTACATTTCTGATCTTAGGAAAGGTGCGACCGATTTTGTTTCCCTGGGGGGAAGCAGGCAAGACCGCACTGGGGGATTATTCGAGCACAAGTGAGCAGGACATGGCAAGGACGGCCCAGGAAAGAGCCCACCAGAGAGCCAGTTCACGTCCCAGCACTGCTCTGCTCAACAATGTCCTCTGCCTTCGGCAGGCAGGGAGAGCCAATGGGCAGGGCCATCAGATGGATCATGGACCTCCTGGACTCTGCTACCTAACAGATCAGTAGTTGTGTCGACCCACGCTCGGTAGCAGAGGCAGTCATATGACGGGAATAGAACATTAGGCCATCTCTCATGAAGGGGACAATTCTGTATCCTTGGGACCACCCACCCCCACTGAACCAATGTCTGAAAGACGACTGGGCCAGACTGTCCTGACAGATGTTGAGCTGTTACAGTCTAACGCTGGGCCAGACTGAGAACCTCTTCATCTTTGTGGACCGTGCCTGCTCCCCTCCGTCACAGTGATTACCCCTCCACCCAGAGTTCTCAACAGTGATGCCTTACCCCGCCAGTGGTCACCCCTATACCCTAGAGATCACCCTCTTAACCGGTGATTGCCCCCGCCTCCCCGGTGATCCCCCCTTCCCCCCAATGATCACCCCTCCCCCCCAGTGCTCCCCCTCCAACCAGTGATCACCACCCAGTGATCACCACCCAGTGATCCCCCTCCCCTCCCAGTGATCACCCCCTCCCACAGTGATCACTCCCTCCTCCCTCAGTCATCAGACCCTCCCCGCCAATGCCACCCCTGTGATTCCCCCCTCTGGAGAAACCCCTTCCCTAATTTATACTGGCAATTCCCTATGTAAATAATTGGCTCTCACGATGTAGTTTCAGGTCTCCTGCCGTTAGTTGGCACTGTAGCTTCCTGAGGGAGGCGTCACCAAGCTGCTCAGACTATCTAAGCTAAACCTCTAAAGCTCCTGCTTGTGTGCTGCTGCCAGGGCTCTTTGCAAAGTAGGTTGTAAGTTTGTTTTGGCACAGTTTAATATCTGTGTATATTCTGTGTTCTCCCCCCCACTGATCCCAGCCCAGCCCAGCTCCCATTGGCAGTGACTTGCTGCCAAAGTTACTGAAAGTGTTCTGATTCCAGCTTGGGCACAGTCCCATTCCCTCTTTCCCATTCCTTCTTTCCCATTCCCTCTTTACCATTCCCTCTTTACCATTCCCTCTTTCCCACCTCCTCTTTACAGTTCCCTCTTTCCCATTCCCTCTTTCCCACTCCCTCTTTCCCATTCCCTCTTTACCATTCCCTCTTTCCCTTTCCCTCTTTCCCACTGCCAGAATGTAAAGCAGAAAATTAATCAATGGCTCATCTCCAGCTACGAAACAGCAACCTCCAACACAGCCCTGTTCATTCCACAGCTAGCTAGCTATTTACTTATTTCTAGCCACCTTTACTGCTCTTCATTTATTTATTTCAAATTGCTTCTACAACTGCCCTCCCACCTTGAATTCATGGTCGGGTTACTTCCCTCTCACACTTCACTAATCCCCATTATTGACTGTTCCCTGTCCACCTCTCAGTTATATCAAAATCCCCACTACCTTCCCCAACTCACTACTCACTGTCTAAACAATTCCCTCCCTCCTCATGTGATGTCCCTCATGCAGTACTCAATAGCAGCCCTCTCAATTATTCATGCTTAGGGCTTAGATGGCTGATGGCATGTTCGCCAATGGTGGAGTGATGGGAGACGAGGTGCACAAGAGGCCAGAATCAGAGGAGTGGAGAGTTCATCGTGGGGTAGGCTTGTAGGGCTCAAAGTGATTACAGAGATAGGAAGGGGCGAGGCCATGGAGGATTTTGGACACGATGATGAGAATTTTTATGTTGAGGTGTTGGGTCCTGCGCGTCAGCAAGGACAGGGATGATGGGCACTGGGGACTTGGTGCTTGATAGGATACAGGCAGCAGAGACTTGGATGAGTTGAGGTTTATAGCGGGTGTTTAGAGCAAAGCCATTAGCTCTTCTCTGTCCAACAGTTGTTCGGATAGGTGGAAGCACCCTGTAATTACAAGCATGAGCTTCGAGTGTGCTGGAGATTCCCTGCACCAGCAAACATCCTTAGTAGTTGGGTTTGTTTGATTGACAGCTCCCTCCAAGTGGGAGAAATCCCTCTGTTCTGAGACCTCTTCAAAGGAATTAATTACAATTAGACAACAGTAACTCTCAAATTGACAGCAATACAGTAGTCCAGAGCCTCCATGACATGAAGCTGTCATGGATGACCAAAGGGATCCTGTTTTACAAATCAGTTGCATCTTGAGTCTTAGTGTGGAGTGGGGAAACTGCCTCAGTTCTATTTGATATTTTGAGGAGCACAGTGAAGACTAATTATTCTAAATCAATCATTTATATTAAATGCTCTTCACTTACCTATTTACCGTTCAATAAATCTGACTAAGCCATTGCCTGATTGCATTGACTTTACTGCCTGCCAAAGTCCAGGGAATCCCATTAGGGCACACGGTATCTCCAGTAAGCCAGAGCTCAGTGCCAAGAGAGAAACCAAGGCTCCCTGTAAGAGATTTAGGGCAGAAGGCAGGAAAACTTCTTCACATAGGCAGTTGTGAGGATGTGGAATTCACTGCCACAGGGTTAGTGGTTGAGGCAGAAACTTTGTCCATTCAGGATTAGATTGGACAGGGGGTGAAGGAAAAGGGGCTGAAGGGACATGGGAACAGGACAGGGTAAGCATGATTAGGACTGCTTGCTTGTGTGGAGGGTAAATGCCAATGTGGAATGGATTTGCTGAATGACTTTTTTTCATGAGGTAACTTCTATATATTCCACTGGGAAAAACTGGGTGGTGCCCATTTTGGGGTGCTAATGTTGCCTAGTGCCCCGAAAACGGTAGCGCTCCTCCGCCGTAAATTCAGTAGTAGCGCCCCAAGCTTGGCGCGCTACCAGTGAATTTCATGGTGCTACGTCATTGCAGGCCTCACTCCCCTGATTAAAGGGGAGGGGCCTAGCGCAGTGCGCACCGGGGCCCTGCTAGACCGCCGGGGAGCGGGGTGCCGTGAAAATGGCCTGGCACTCAAGAGGAGCACCAGGCTGAGCAATCGCAGCCAGCACCTCGAATAAAAACAGGGAAAGGGGGCAGATACTGGCGGTCAACCAAAATAAAAGTGGCCGCCCGACACCTGCCCTTTAAGTAGCGCTGCCGCTGCAAAAACGCCCCCTGACCTTGTCGGACATATCGTCCGGCGATACGTCTGGGTGTGCAAGGGATTTTTGCGGCCGGGGCACAAGCGGGGCGCTGCGCACGGTGATGACATCATCATTGGAGGCGCAGTGGCACAGGGCACTACCGGCTACCGCTGCCGTTAACCTCCTGCTGAATTTCGCGGGAGGTGTTAGCGGTGCAGCATCCGGGCGCATGGGGGTTTGCGCTCCATTAGTGCTACAGGGAGTGCAAACAAGAGGTTCAAACCAACCCAATTTTTCCCCCCATGTATCTAGATAGGGAATAGATAAAGGCAAACTCCAGGCCATAGGGATCAAGGGGCCACTGACACTCTGATGCTGAACCCACAGAAAGTAGCCGGTGTAAAAATCGAGAAACAGTAATAGTTGCAACCCCGAACTCCAAACTTTCAGAGGTCAGGCTAATGCCACTGATGCACGAACTTGCAGTGTGGGCACAATCAGCACATCTGTTTTGTTTTCCATTACATAAATCATTTGGACATAGGCTCAAGTGCACAATGTCATAGTTTGCTGTTACCGTATTAGGGAACAAAGGAAGGTAGGCAGAGTGTGCAGGAGAACAGCAAATGTAGTTCAATGTAGAGAAATGTGAAGTAGCACAGTCTGGAGAACAGAGTATACAAGCAAAGAAGTGACGTTGAATTAATGCAAGACATTGGTTGGGTCAAAGTTGCAGTTTTGCATTCAGTTCTGGAATTAAAGGAAGACATTGGAGCCATTGAAAAGGGACAGTGAAGATTCACTGAATGATACCAGGAATGAGAGGTTCTAGTTTTAAAGAAAGGCTGGGAAGCTGGGGCTTTTTTCATTGGAACAGAGAAGGTTCAGGAAGATCTAACAGAGGGGTTGAAAATTCTGAAAGGTTTGGAGTTAGTAAGCAGTGTGAGATTGTTCAGTAACAAGAGGCACAGGCTGAGGATCAGCACTGGGAGAATGAAGGGGGAAGATCAAAAGAATGTTTTCACACTGAGGGTTATTAGAGTGTGGATTGGCTTACCACAAAGGGCTATTGCGGCAGAGACTGTAACATCATTTAAAAGGGAACTGCATCAGGGTTTGAAAAAAAAAATGTACATGGGGAAAAGGGCAAGGAAATGGGATGAGAGTAAGTAGCCCCAGTGGAAAAGCTAGCACCAGCACACGGGCTGAATGGCTGTCATTTCCAGCATTCTTTGATGTAATTCGATGTACTTGGTGTGTGCTGTTGCTGGAAGGCAGGAAGCCCAATGTTCTCCAGCGACACGCTATTTACTCCAAGTGCCTCCAGGCTGGGTGCGGTGCATTGCTTGCTGCTGCTGGCCTGGTGACATGCAGTTCACTGATGTCTGAAAGTGGCATAAGACTATTGTGTGTCTCAATCTCCACTCCCCTCTGTGAGATGTGCCACTCTCTCTCTTCTTTTTCCTCCTTTGCTGTCTCTTTGACTCTCGGTTTGTCTCACTTTGTCACGCTCTCTCTGTCTGTCTGTCTCTCAAATTCAAATTCAAATTCAAATCGCTTTATTGGCATGATAAGGTACATCTTATGTTGCCAAAGCATCAAAATACATTTATGGTTGAACACATAAACGCATTTCTATTCATACATTGTATAAACGGGTATATCCCTGAGTGTATAAATATACATTCGCATTTTTTATATGTACTCTTTTCTTAGTTTACTGGTTGTCCCTCTGTTCATGGCAAGCTGTAACATAGTGTGCCGCCAGTGTTACACAGCTTCTCTCCTCTCCCAGTAGGTATGGGAGTTTTTGGTTGTCATTCAGATTTCTGAATTCAGGGCATATTTGTGAGAATTTTTGGTAGAAATTCTCCCTGATGCCCTGATATTTTTCACAGGCTGTGAGGAAGTGCATCTCTGTCTCCACTACTCCCTGACTGCAGTGAGAGCATATCCTGTCTTCTCTTGGCAGCCTGGTCTGCCTGTGTCTGCCTTTTTCGATCGCTAGGCTATGTTCGCTAAGTCTGTACCTTGTCAAGGTTCTTCTCAGTTTGTTATCCTTTACCATGGTCAGGTAATCAGCTATGTTGTATTGTCTGTTTAGGGCCAAGTAGCAATTGAGTTTGCTTTGGGTTTTTGTTGTTTCTGCCCAATATGTCAGATATTTTTCCTTTTGCTTAGCGACGATTGTGTTGGGTCGAATTCTTTGTGTTACCCTGTCACTGTCCTGGGGCTGGTTATTGTTAGTATTGTTAGTAGTTACTTCGCTGAGTCCCAGGACTAGTTGACTGAGGGTATTCTTCTTTATGGTCAGCTCTTGGCATTTCAGGGCGTCGTAGTGATAGCATTGGGGGTTGCTCATTTGAAGGTGATTCCAAAATTTGGTGGCTCTTTTTTGGATAGTGATTATTAATGGATACTGGCCTAGTTCCGCCCTGCATGCATTGTTTACTGTTTTCCTTTGAGTCCGGAGGATACTTTTACAGAATTCTGCATGTAGGATCTCAATTGGGTGCTTGTCCCATTTTGCAAATTCTTGTTGTGTTAGCGGTCCCCATACCTCACTGCCATAGAGTGCAATTGGTTCAATTACTGATTTGAAAATTTTGAGCCAAATGCTAATTGGGATTTCTATTTGGATTGATTTTTTGATGGCATAGAAAGCCCTTCTTGCTTTCTCTTTCAGTTCATTCACAGCCAGTTTGAAGTTTCCCGTAGAACTGATTTTTAAGCCCAAGTATGTGTAGTTAGTGGTTTGTTCAATTTTGGTTGTTCCTAGTGTGAAATTTATTTTGGGTCCCTGGTGTTTGGATCTTTGCTGAAACACAAGGACTTTGGTTTTTTGGGGATTTGTTGTCAGGGCCCAAGTCTGGCAGTACGACTCTAGCAGGTCCAGGTTCTGCTGTAGACCCTCCTTAGTTGGTGACAGCAGAACCAGGTCGTCTGCATAGAGGAGGAATTTAACCTTGGATTCATATAGGGTGAGGCCGGGTGCTGTAGATTGTTCAAGTAGTTTTGCCAATTCATTTATGTAAATATTAAAGAGTGTCGGTGAGATTGGCGAGCCCTGCACCACCCCCCGCCCCTGTGGAAAGTATTTTGTTTGTTTGTCTCCAATTTTAACTGCACATTTGTTGTTTGTATACATTGATTTAATTACATCATATGTTTTTCCTCCTACCCCGCTTTCGATAAGTTTCAGGAATAAACCGTCATGCCAGATGGAGTCGAAAGCCTTCTGGAAATCTATAAAGCATGCGTAGATTTTGCTCTTGTTATTGTGAACGTGTTTGTCAATTAGGGTCTGTAGGGTGAAGATATGATCTGATGTTCTATAGTTTGGCAGGAATCCAATTTGGCTTTTACTCAAGACATTGTGCTCCTCAAGGAAGTTTATAAGTCTTTTGTTTATGATGCTACAGAATACTTTCCCCAGGTTACTGTTTACACAGATGCCTCGATAGTTGTTTGGGTCGGTTTTGTCCCCACTTTTGTATATGGGCGTTATGAGTCCTTTGTTCCAGATATCAGGGAAATAACCGACACTCAGAACCAGGTTGAAGAGTTTTAGGATAGCCAGTTTCATTTTGTTGTCTGTGTGTTTAATCATCTCGTTTAGTATGCCGTCTGTCCCGCAAGCTTTTCCTGGTCGCAGGTCCTTGAGTTTTTCAAAAAGTTCTTTTTCTGTTATTATGGAGTCTAGTGGGTTTTGGTTATCTTTTATGGCCATTTCTAGCTTTTCCAGTTTTTTGCATATTTGGTGTTGCTCTGGTCTTAGTGTGTTTTTCTGGTATAATTTCTCAAAGTGGTTTACCCATGTGTCCCCATTTTGAATGGCCAATTCGTCGTGTTGTTTTTTGTGTAGTGTATTCAAGTTGTCCCAGAAACAATTGGAATCAATGGATTCCTCCATGGAGCTGAGTGTATTCTTAATATATTGCTCTTTTTTGGTTCTGAGTGTGTTTCTGTATTGTGTTAGTGTCTGACAATAAGTAAGGCGTAATTCCTCGTTTTCTGGATGTCTGTGTTTTTGGTTTGATATTTTTCTAAGTTTTTTCCTCATGTTATGGCAATCTGGGTCAAACCATTTTTCATAGTTTTTTGTTTTGGATTTGTTCTTGCGAGCTTTCAAGTTTGCATTTGTTGCCAACTTATCAAAAATATTGTTTAGGTTATTTACTGCCCGGTTTACGCCTTCTTTATTGTGAGTGTATATGTTATCCAGAAAGGTGTCCAAGAGAGCTTGAGTTGATGCATTGCTAATTGTTTTCTGGTATTTTTCCGTGTCGTTTTTGGCCCATCTGTACGATTTTTTGGTGTTGTACAGTTTACTGGGTTGTGTTCCTATGTTGTTTGTTTCTGTCTTTTTGAGATACATAGTAATTTGACTGTGATCTGACAGTGTTGTTTGTGGTTTGACTGTGAATGCTCTGAAAGAGGATGGGTCCAAATCTGTAATCATATAGTCTACTGTGCTGCAGCCAAGAGGTGAGCAATAGGTAGATCTTCCTAGGAGGTCTCCTATGAACCTACCATTGACAATGTACAGACCCAGGTTTCGACAGAGCTGTAGTAGCTGTTTTCCGTTGTTATTTGTCTGCTTGTCGCAGTTATGCCTGTATGGAAGGGAAGGGATGTCAAAGTGGTTATTCCCGAATACGTAATTGTTTCCCTGATTATTGGTAAAGTCTAGTTCTTCGCCCGTTCTTGAATTGAGGTCCCCACAGATCAACACGTTCCCCTGGGCCTGGTATTGGATAATTTCCCCCTCTATGTTGGAGAAGGTGCCCTCTTTAAAGTACGGGGAATCAATTGGAGGGATATAAAGTGCGCAAATGTAAACATCTTGGGTGTTTGAGATAATCTCCCTCTCAATTTTGAGCCACATGTGGTTTTCGCCCTTTTTTATAAATTTGATGTAATTCTTAAGTTCTGTTTTAAACCAGATCAGGATGCCTCCGGAGTCTCTGCCTTGGGTTACACTTGGTAATTTATTGGAGGGGACCATCAGCTCAATGTACCCTTGGGGGCAGCCAGTTTGTCCTTTTCCTTTATACCAAGTTTCCTGTAAAATGATAATATCTAGATCTTTAGTTTCATCTATGAACTCTGGGGTCCTACTCTTCACGTCTAGCACCGAAGAGCGTAGACCTTGGATATTCCAGGTCAAAATATATAAGGATTTCATGTTAAGTTTGATCTTTTACTATGATAGGTTAAAGATTGGTACGTGTTTGTCGTGTCTAAGTGTGGGAAAAAAAGATCACTTCAGTTGTCTATAAAGTTAATACTATTTGGTTACAGTTCTTTCTATTACTTAGTCCTTGATCCATAAGGCGGAAGTAGATGCTGCTGCACATCTGCTTATTGTCTCTTAATGGATTGTTTCTGTCTGAGGTATTGCGTACGTCCTGTGCATCTCTCTCTCACTCTCCAGCTATCCCTCCCTCTCACTCTGTCTCTCTCACTATTTCTCTCTCTTTGTCTGTGTCTGTCTCTGTCTCTGTGTCTCTCACTGTCGTTTCTCCTTCTCCATCTCTGTGTCTGTGTCTTTGTTTTTTTCTCCGTCTATCTTTACTTGTCCCTGTCTCTATCTCTGCCTCCATCTCTCTCTTTCTCTGTCTCTCTGTCTCTGTCTGTTTCTCTCTCTCTCCATTTTTCTCTCTTTGCCTCTCTCTGTCTCTCTCTGTCCCTCTCCCTTGCCTCACTCTCTCTCTGCCTGTCTCTCTCACTCTGTCTCTCTCTCTCTGTCTCTCTCTCTCTCTGTCTGTCTTGCACCCTATTCTGAACCGCACACTCTATTACACGCCTCCTTTCACCCTAATGTGCTCTCTGACTCTGATTCCCAGCTCTGAGGTCAGACTCTTTCTAGCCTCTCATTTCCTGGAATATTGTTTCTCCAATGCTTCATCTATTCCCCAGCACAGAGCACCACAGAACACTATATCAATTCCAAACAAAGCAGCGCAGTGTGTATGAGTCAGATCCAACAATTGCAACTCACAATTTCACATATTCATGGAGTTAAGACATGAGTTGATTGGAAACAATGACTGACACGGGTGATTTAATCAGTCACCAATGTCGGAATCATGCTATGATTCGATGTGAAAGATACAAAGATGTATATAAACGCTACCATGTACAGGGATAGACTACCAAGGCAAGGCATCAGTAACATACACATGAGTAGTGAGAGTACTCATTAAAACTGACTGTTCCCACAAAATGTGAATATCGTAATATTAATACTGGGATAGTCCCATCACCACAGGGATTTGTGAATATTAATACTGGGAAAGTCCCATCGCCACAGGGATCTGTGAATATTAATACTGGGATAGTCCCATCGTCACAGGGATTTGTGAATATTAATACTGGGAAAGTCCCATCGCCACAGGGATCTGTGAATATTAATACTGGGATAGTTCCATCGCCGCAGGGATCTGTGAATATTAATACTGGGAAAGTCCCATCGCCACAGGGATCTGTGAATATTAATACTGGGATAGCCCCATTGCCACAGGGATCTGTGAATATTAATACTGGGATAGTCCCATCACCACAGGGATCTGTGAATATTAATACTGGGATAGTCCCATCGCCACAGGGATTTGTGAATATTAATACTGGGAAAGTCCCATCGCCACAGGGATCTGTGAATATTAATACTGGGATAGTTCCATCGCCGCAGGGATCAGTGAATATTAATACTGGGAAAGTCCCATTGCCACAGGGATCTGTGAATATTAATACTGGTATACTCCCATCGCCACAGGGATCTGTGAATATTAACACTGGGATAGTCCCATTGCCACAGGGATCAAAGAATATTAATACTGGGACAGTCCCATTGCCACAGAGATCTGTGAATATTAATACTGGGATAGTGATTATAATTGGCTTCTCAGCCATTGGATTAAGAGGGAAAAAATGCACCAAGGTTCCCATTCATGTTTACTGCACAGTCTATAGTTGCAAATAGGACCGGGACAACTCTTATGCTCTCCGGTGGTCACCTTCCAAACCTGCAACCTCCATCACCTAGAAGGTCAAGGGTAGCAGGCGCATGGGAACACCATCAGCTCCAAGTTCCCCTCCAAGTCACACACCATCCTGACTTTGAAATATATTGGCTTCCTTCATCATCGCTGGTCAGAATCCTGGGACTCCCTCCCTAACTGCACTTTGGGAGCATGGTAAGAGATTCTGAAGATGACCGAAACAATATTATGTGATTATGAGCATCCTCGGATTCATTGGAAGGCTCTGCACCTTGTTCCTCCTGCAGCTCCAATCCTCACTGCTGCTCAATGTTGTGCAGAGTGAAGCACACCATGACCAATCTGGAGACCCTGGCAAACAAGCTACCAGTCACCTGTCTTATGCATTTATGTTTCACTGACTTGGATATGTCTCTGTCAGAGCCCTGGAATGATCCGGAGATAAAAAAATGTGAGGCTGGTGGTAACTTTCAAAGCCACTGGTAATGTGTGGCCACCAGCTCTTTCAGGATATCGGTCTTCTTCTAGGAGGCTGCAGATTTCTGCTACCACCTGACGTGACAACCTCAGCCTCCGGAAGCATTGCGCTTCCGAGAGTTCAAGGAATCCTGAAGCTCTGCCTGTAAACCCAGTTACGTGGGTAGTGCCTCCAGCGAGCTTGACCCCTTTGCTGCTCGCTCTCTGTTGCCTCCCTCTCTGTTGCTCCCCTATCTACTGCCCACCAGTAGGTCTCTCCATGATGGTCATCTTGCTCCTCATCTGATGTCCAATCTAAGGCAGCCACGGTGCCACCCATCATGATCTTGAGTCTCAATATCTGCAAAGTGCAGAAATCAGCCTCTCACCACAAGTACCATGAACAAACTTTTCCCCAGTGGGAGGTCCGAAAGCAGCTATGAGCACTGAACGTTTGTTGCTCTATGTGCCTGAGTTTTAATGATCTCCATGAATTCCCGTTCTCTTCTTGCCTTGGTTTCAATGGCAAGTTTCAGGAAGCATGGGAGACCCATGTATGCACCGTTAAATTTAAATGCCGGTTAAAATATCGTGGCAATAGACTACTGTACTTTAAATATTCTAATCACTATCCTGCTTCTCCAGAGAGCATTACAAACACACACAGCTGAACATACCCGAGTTAAACCTGCAAGTCGGCGCACTGGAGCCAGCTTCCGGACCCAATTGTATTTTCACCCAATTTAACCCCCACCCACACCCAAACCCATACACTCCTCATATTAAAACTTCCCCGATGATGTCACCTTGCGTGTCATGTTTCTTATTTGTTGTAATGCAATACCTTCCTCTCTCCGAATAAACAGTGTGCTTTTCGAATTCAGTAGTACAATTAGGATTCTTCATCTAGGGTGAAACCATAAGCTAACAATAGCCTCTACAGCCCATCTCAACCACAGAGCCAGGCACTTTCTTGGAACTGTGTAGGAAGTGTCAGCTGCAAATCAGAACCCTTCTTTATCCCTTACTAATATCTTCAGAGCTAGAAATGTCCTGCACCCTCCGACGAGGAGTCTCCACTGCTGTCCCTGTCTCCACCATCTGCTCTTGCTCGGTTGTGATTTGTGAGACACCAGGTGACAACACTACGTTACCTCGCGTGGGACCCACCGAGGTGTGAGTATCCATGCTGGTGCTGGGTGTGCTTCTGTCTGGTGATGATGCACCCTCAGAGGCTGGAGGGTCCTCTGAGGAGTGATCTTCCTCTTGTTCCTGGACAGTGGTGGGGGCTCTTGATGGACCTGTGGGAGAGTAAAGAGATGGGTTAGATATGCCATGTGTAGATTGGGTACAGATACCATTATGCACATAATGATCGTTCAATGGCTGCTGACATCAGTCCTCATATGAGTGACTGATGTGGGTACGCCATGTAGCTGTATGATGTGTAATTCTGTCACCAGGTTGCTGAGATGTCCCCCTCTCTCCTCTTCCCACCTCCAGGTGCTAGGCGACTCCCGCCAGCTATAAGTCAGCCTCCTCTGCTGCGGTCAAGGTGGCCATTGATGATGTTCCACCACCAGTTCTCTCCCTCTCCCTCTTATTGTGGGCTCTTTTCCTGCAAGGAGGGAAAGAAGAGAGGTTGAGTTAGAGTGATGGAATGAGTGTAAGGAATGGATGGGTTAAATCTGTAGAGGGTGACTATGATGGAGTGGGGTGGCAATTCCAAGTGGCGTCCTTGTGTGTTGTTAGTTGGTATGATTGCACTAGGATAAGGATGAGTGAGAGGAGTGGCTAGTAATATGGGGATGTGATAATGTCAGAGAAAGAGGGCTGGGTGGAGGTGCAAGGTATGTTGCTGTGAGTAATGATGTGCAGGAGCAGGGTTGGGAAGGCAGAGTGATGTGGATGTGATGAGAGGCACAGCAGGATGAGGTTCAGTGTGGCTTTGGACTCACCTTTCCTGATCTAACAAGTTGTTGCAATGTTTGCGGCTCTGCACCCAGGTCCTCCTCACCACATCCCTGCTATTCACCTCCTGTGCTATTTGGAGCCAGGTTCCTTTGCTCTGCTGGGGAGGTCTCTTCCTGCCATCAGCAGGGAAAGGACCTCCCTACATGCTCTGACTCCCTCCACAAGCATATGGAGGGATTCATCGGAGAACTCAGGTGCAGCCTTTGCCTCTGTGCAGTCATCTCTGGTGGTGTGTTCAGAGTGGAATTGTGAAGTGCACCCACTGTACACTCCTAAATGAACCTTCAAATGCAATATGGCCACGGCTCCTTTAAATATCCCGGATGAAAACGAGTCATCAATGACGTCACCATAGCTGCACCTTTTAATTGGGCCGGTTAATGCACAGGGTGGGCTTAATAAGCCCCATTAACGTAAAGTCATTCTGTGGAGCGGGATGGAGCCAGCAATGGGCTCATGACCCGCCATGGCGGCTGCCCGCACCGGACCCGGCCAGGTAAAGAAAATTCCACCCTATGTCTCGATATGAGTTCACCTAAGTAATGAAAAGTGAACAAATTCGCTGAGCACTGTATGATAAAAAATAATCTGCACACATATGACTAATTAACAACAACAACAAGTTGTTTTTATACAGCGTCTTTAATGTAGTAAATCATCCCAAGGCACTTCACAGGAGCGTTATCAAACAAAACTTGACACTATTAGATCCGTGTGTTAATGGAGACACGGAATGCAGGAGTTGGTTTAACAAGCCTTTGCTGAATGGAGACGCTCTGGAAACTGAAACTACAGATGGCTGCTAGCACCTTTTATACAGGGGTGGTCACTGCCGGTACTGCAGTCTGAGACCAGTTATTCCCTTAAAGGTACATACACAACAATTCCTCCCCTTTTAGATAAACAGTACATAACATTCATTTAACAACTAAATGATAAGTAATTACAATTACAATTACGGTTGCTAGATACATTGGTTGAGGTTAAGCAATTATAAGTTCAGTCTTTGAGGAGGCTTCCTGATTCTGTCTGGATAACGCCTCTTTGGGGTATCAGGTTCTTCTGGTAAAGTTGAGTCGGGATCAGTGTCGTTGTTTGGTTCATCTGCTTCCAATATCACCGATTCTGCGGTAGATGCAATTGGTACATCGGTTTCATCGCCAGGTGTATCAGATCGTGGTGTGGAGTTGATGTTTTCCAGTGACTCTAGAATCTGGTCAGCATGGCATCTTACAATGCTCTCTCCAACGTCCACGGTATACATGAGAGGTCCTTGCCGTGTACAGATCATTCCTGGCTGCCATTTCTCTGTGCGGTTGTCCCGGGCCAAAACTGGTTGACCTATCTTAAAACTCCTGGTCGGCCTTTCATTCATATTCTGAAACTGCCTGTTCTCCATATCTCTTCTGATGTTCGGCTTAACCAAATCCAAGTGGCATCGTAGTCTTCGATTGAAGAACATCATGGCAGGAGTTTGGTTGGTAACTGCATGTGTCGCATTCTGGTAGGCAAACAAGAAGTTGTCCACCTTGTGTTGTAGGGGTATATCTTCATTACACATTGCCTTGATAGCCTTCTTGAATGTTTGAACAAACCTCTCGGCCAATCCATTAGTGGCTGGATGATATGGGGCGGATGTGTAATGCTTAACACCATTGTTCTTTAAGAACCTCCGGAACTCTTCAGACACAAACTGTGGTCCATTGTCAGAGCAAATCTGTTCAGGCAGCCCATTCCTGGTGAATATGGTTCGTAAGACTGTGATAGTTTTTTCTGTGGTGGTTGAGGACATTTTTATTACCTCTGGCCACTTTGAATGTGCATCCACCTCAATTAAAAACATCGAGTCCATGAAGGGACCAGCAAAATCAATGTGCACCCTTTGCCATGGAGATGAGGGCCACTCCCATGGATGTAGAGGGGCTTGTGGTG
Source organism: Somniosus microcephalus (assembly GCF_052327205.1). Lineage (NCBI taxonomy): Eukaryota > Metazoa > Chordata > Chondrichthyes > Squaliformes > Somniosidae > Somniosus > Somniosus microcephalus. Next base: position 317,511,055 of record NC_140987.1, read on the forward strand.
GGGCATTTTGGACCTTCTGGCATCCTGTACAGCTCTTGGTCACCTCTTCGATTTCTCTATCGATTCCCGGCCACCACACAAACGCTCTAGCTAAGTTCTTCATTTTTACCCCTCCCAGATGACCCTCATGAAGCTCACTCAGCACTCTATCCTTCAATTTGGGTGGAATCACTACTCTGGATCCACACATCAAGGTTCCTCTGCACAATGACAGCTGTTCTCTTCTCGGCGAGAATGCTGGCAGCAGTGGTTCACCATGTGCTGGCCATCCCTTCACCATTAAATCATAGACCTGGGATAGTGTCGGGTCATTTCGTGTTTCCTTTTCTATGTTTGCATTCGTCACAGGGAGACATTTGACTATGGTCGAGTGGAATATCTCCATTGGATCCAATGCAAGTTCTTCTTCCACCGTCGGCAACGGTAGGCGCGACAATCCATCAGCATTCCCATGATCTTTAGTTCCTTTGTACTTGATGTCATATTGGTGTGCCCCTAGGAAAAGGGACCACCTCTGTAGCCGTTGTGCTGTCATTATCGGTACGCCCTTCTGAGGGTTGAAAATGGAGACAAGAGGTTGATGATCAGTTATTAGAGTAAATTTTTGACCGTGCAGGTAGTGATTGAACTTCTTCATCCCCCACACTAGGCTGAGGGCCTCTCTGTCAATCTGGGCGTAGTTACGCTTGGCTGAAGTTAACGAGCGTGACGCAAAAGCTATCGGCCTCTCTAAACCATCAAGGAATTTATGTGACAGTATCGCCCCAATGCCGTAGGGAGACGCATCACACGCCAGTCTTATCGGTAGTGATGGGTTGTAGTGAGCCAATACTTCTCTTGAAGTGATTAAGTCCTTACTCTTCTGAAAGGCCCGCTTACAGTCATTGCTCCATTTCCATGCTACTCCCGTTCGTAGTAGGGCGTTCAGTGGGTGCAGAATTGTGGACAAATTCGGTAAAAACTTATGGTAGTAATTCACCAATCCGAGGAATGACCTCAGTTGTGACACATTTTCAGGCGCTGGGGCCTTAACAACCGCTTCAATTTTGTCAGGGGACTTATGTAACCCATCTTCATCAATCACGTGGCCACAATACGATATCTGTTTCTTAAAAAACTCGCACTTGGGGCAGTTGGCTCGTAGCCCATGTTCACGTAGTCTAGTGAGCACCTGTTCTAGGTTGTTAAGGTGTTCACTGTCATCTTCACCTGTCACTAGGATGTCGTCCAAGTAACACTGAGTCCCCGGAATCCCTTGCAGGACTTGTTCCATCGCTCTTTGCCATATCGCCAGAGCCGATGCTACTCCGAATACCAATCGATGATACTGGTAAAGACCTTTGTGAGTGTTTATCGTGAGATACTTCCTAGAGGATTCTTCAACCTCCATCTGTAAATATGCTTGTGCTAGGTCAATTTTTGTAAAACGCTTCCCTCCAGAAAGTGAGGCGAAGATGTCTTCTATCCTTGGAAGAGGATATTGTACTGTGTGAAGGAATGGGTTCACCGTCACCTTGAAGTCCCCACAGATGCGAACCTTCCTTGGCTCCTCAGACTTATTGTTTAACGTTTTCTTCATGACAGGAACGATGGGTGTCGCCCACTCGCTCCAGTCTACTTTAGACAATACGCCTGCATTCTCCAGATTCTCCAGCTCTGCCTCGACGGCTGGGCGAATTGCATATGGTACCGGTCTTGCTTTGAAAAACTTGGGAATTGCATTCTCTTCTATTTTTATCAAGGCGGTTATGCCTTTAAGAGTGCCCAGTTCTTGTTGAAATACCTCTTTGGCGTCAGGTAAGATTGTTGACAATCGACCAGGAGTGACGTCGTCATCCTTTTTACCAGCCACCGTCAGTGCCTGAATGGAGTACCAGTCTAAACTTATCTTTCTGATCCAGTCACGTCCCAATAACGGTGGTCCACCATCTTGCAGAATGTAGAGATACAATTTCCGTATTTCCTTCCGTTGTATTCGACAGGCACCCTTATTTTTCCTCTGGGGTATACTTTTTGCCCTGTATGCTTCCTCAAGACAATGGATGTCTCTCTCAAGGGTATGTGTGAGAACAGCCGCTCGTAGTCTCGTCGATTTATGACGGTTAGAGCTGATCCTGTATCCAATTCCATTTTGACTTGGGACCCTGCTATCGTGAGGGTGACCCAAATGGTTCGGTGATCCTCTTTTGCGATTACGTTGTGAAGTTTGAGACAGCTTAGTCTCTTGTTCCCGGATTCACTATCGCTCATCTGGTCTTCGGAACTACTGTCCGTCATCTTTTGTACTTTCCTGTACGGTTCCTTAGTAGCCTTTTTGTTGTTGTTGGTCTTCTTCTCAGACCTGCAAACTCGTGCAATGTGTCCCATCTTTCCGCATTGCCTGCATATTTTGTCCTTGGACCAGCAGTCCTTCTGGTCATGGTTTGTTCTGCCGCAGCGATAACATTTTGCAAATCCCCGTGTCATTTCGTGGGTGCCGTATTCCTGTGGCTTTTGTTGTATTTCCGCAGCTCCCCTTGCTGCTGCTTCGTACGATACTGCCACGCTGAAAGCCTTATCTAGCGTCAGCTCTTTCTCTGAGAGTAACCTCTTCTGGGTTCCTTCACTCAGGAGTCCACAGACAAATTTATCCCGTAAGGTATTTGTCAGTCCTGCTCCGAACTGGCAGTGCTTTGATAGCTTGCGTAGTTCCGTAAGGTAATCAGCATTGCTCTCATTTTTATGCTGATTTCTCCTGTGGAATTTAAATCTTTCTGCTATCAGCAGCGGTGTAGGATTTAGGTGTTCCTGTAGGATAGCAACAATTTCATTAAAACTCTTTGCCTTCGGTTTGGCTGGAGTAATCAGGTCCCGCAATAGGCCGTACGTTCTTGTGCCCATTAAATTTAGCAATACCGATGCCTTTTTCTCCTCGGCTATTTCGTTTGCCTCGCAATATACCTCCACTCTTTCCACATACGTGGTCCAGTCTTCTATTGCATTATCGAAGGCAGTGATATCGCCAGTCTTTGGCATCTTGAAAATCTAAGATGGCGTCTCCCGCGCTTTTCCTTCATCCCCGATGGATCAAAATGGCACCTCCCGCACTTTTCCTTCTTCCCCGCCGAGTTAAGATGGCGCCTCCCGTGCTTTCCCGCCGCTGCCGCTGCTGTCAATGCCGCTCTCCGCGGTATTTTTATTTTTAACCGTTCCCGTCGTGGAGCGGACCCTCTGGGACACTTCCCTCCCTCTTCTTAGGTCCGAACGCTGCCCGGCTGCGAAGCACGGGCCGTGCCCTGTGTGCTCCACCCGCTCTCTCTCTCTTTGCTTCCCGACTCGCTGCCCGGCCCCGTTGCAGAGCAATCTGATCGAGCTCTAGCCCGCCGCAGCCCAGGAAGGATCAGTGCGCTACCTGCCACCAGCCCGATTAGCTGGGAAACCACAGACTGGGGAACCAAGCCTGGCTCTTGACAGTCTCTCCTGCAAGTTTTCAATCCGATGATTTGGAGGGCGGTTGCCCACGGTCGACACCCGTTTCTCGAGTTTCTTTGGATTATATTTTTTTTCTTTCTTCTGGCTTTGACCTTCAATAACGTCGTCTGAGGTGCTGCCGAGTTGCAGGTAAGTTCACTTCTTACTCGTCGCCAGTATTAGATCCGTGTGTTAATGGAGACACGGAATGCAGGAGTTGGTTTAACAAGTCTTTACTGAATGGAGACACTCTGGAAACTGAAACTACAGAAGGCTGCTAGCGCCTTTTATACAGGGGTGGTCACTGCCAGTACTGCAGTCTGAAACCAGTTATTCCCTTAAAGGTACATACACAACAGACACCAAGCCAAAAAAGGAGATATTAGGGCAGGTGACCAAAAGCTCGGTCAAAGAGGTAGGTTTTAAGGAGCGCCTTAAAGGAGGAAAGAGAGGTAACGAGGCAGAAATGTTTAGGGATGGAATTCCAGAGCTTAGGGCCTAGGCAACAGAAGGCATGGCCGCCAAAGGTTGAGCGATTATAATCAGGGATGCTCAAGAGGCCAGAATTAGAGGAGCACAGATATCTTCGGGGGGTTGTGGGGCTGGAGGAGATTAAAGAGATAGTGTAGCTTTCAAAAGCTCTTTAATAATAATTTGTCCGTGACTACACAAACCACTCTGGGTACAGGTATATTGTGTACTAGCTGGGGGAGCCCGGCTTTGCCAGGGCTGTTTTGGGCTGGGGGAGCCCAGCTTTGCCAGGGCTGTTTTGGGCCGGGCAGTTTAAATCGAGTGCCAGGCTTTGGGGTCTCTCTGTGTCCCTCTGTGAATCTGCTGCCGGGCAACATTTTAAATCGAGTCCCAGGCTTTTGGGCCCTGTCTGTGTCCCTCTCTCAATCTGCCGGGCGGTTTAAATCGACTGCCAGACTTTGGGGTCTCTCTGTGTCCCTCTGTGAATCTGCTGCCGGGCAACATTTTAAATCGAGTCCCAGGCTTTCAGGCCCTGTCTCTCTCTCCCTGTGTGAATTTGCTGCCGGGCAACATTTCTACCTTTTAATACCTTGAAAGATGAAAGTGAAAGTACTTATAAAACATTTTTGGTAAATCTTATGTTATTTTTAAAAGAGATACTAACTTTTTCAAAGCTGGGTGATCAAAGTAGTTTGAGCTGGAAGCTGAAGTAATGGCAATGAAACAATGGCTGCCACATCCCCGAGATGAAAACGATTAGTCCCGCCCACACACACACACACCGATTGGCCAACCATCAGGGGACCGTACTGTAGGATTGGCCAATCGTGACGGCACAGGATTGGTCGAACCTTGACGTCAGTCAATCAATGCTAAGTAGCAGATAATGAGTTTAATTTTGAAGGTTTTTTGCATAAGGCACGAACAATTTTCGTCCGACTGAAAAGTAAATACGCTTACGAGCGTCCTGGAAGCGTAAGCTTTCTTTGGAGGTAACGCGCGCGTAGGTACGCGGTATAACTTTCGAGCGCATAGCCGGACAGACGCACACCCGAGGACAGACAGAAGGACAGACAGACAGATCGATTCCTTTATATATATAGGCTAGCTGGGGGGAGCCCGGCTTTGCCAGGGCTGTTAGTGCCAGGCTTTGGGGCCCTGTCTGTGTCCCTTTGTGAATCTGGTGCCGGGCAACATTTTAAATCAAGTCCCAGGCTTTTGGGCCTTGTCTGTGTCCCTCTCTCAATCTGCCGGGCGGTTTAAATCGAGTGCCAGGCTTTGGGGTATCTCTGTGTCCCTCTGTGAATCTGCTGCCGGGCAACATTTTAAATCGAGTCCCAGGCTTTCAGGCCCTGTCTCTCTCTCCCTGTGTGAATTTGCTGCCGGGCAACATTTCTACCTTTTAATACCTTGAAAGATGAAAGTGAAAGTACTTATAAAACGTTTTTGGTAAATCTTATGTTATTTTTAAAAGAGATACTAACTTTTTCAAAGCTGGGTGATCAAAGTAGTTTGAGCTGGAAGTTGAAGTAATGGCAGTGAAACAATGGCTGCCACATCCCCGAGATGAAAACGATTAGTCCCGCCCACACACACACACACCGATTGGCCAACCATCAGGGGACCGTACTGTAGGATTGGCCAATCGTGACGGCACAGGATTGGTCGAACCTTGACGTCAGTCAATCAATGCAGAGTAGCAGATAATGAGTTTAATTTTGAAGGTTTTTTGCATAAGGCGCGAACAATTTTCATCTGACCGAAAAGTAAATACGCTTACGAGTGTCCCGGAAGCGTAAGCTTTCTTCGGAGGTAACGCGCGCGTAGGTACGCGGTATAACTTTCGAGCGCATAGCCGGACAGACGCACACCCGAGGACAGACAGAAGGACAGACAGAAGGACAGACAGATCGACTCCTTTATATGTATAGACTAGCTGGAGTGCCCGGCGGTGCCGAGGCTTTTTCGAGGGCATGTTGTTGTTGGAAGAGAGAGAGAGCGACTGGTGGCGGGGAAAGAGAGAGAGCGACTGGTGGGGGGGGAAGAGAGAGAGCGACTGGTGGGGGGGGGAAGCGAGAGAGCGACTGGGGGGAAGAGAGAGAGCGACTCGGGGGGAAGAGAGAGAGCGACTGGGGGGGAAGAGAGAGAGCGACTGGGGGGAAGAGAGAGAGCGACGGGGGGGAAGAGAGAGAGCGACTGGGGGGGGAAGAGAGAGAGCGACTGGGGGGAAGAGAGAGAGCGACTGGGAGAAGAGAGAGAGTGACTGGGGGAAGAGAGAGAGCGACTGGGGAAGAGAGAGAGCGACTGGGGGAAGAGGGGGGGAAGTAGTTGGGGGAAGAGGGGGGAAGGGAAGGGAGGGGGGAAGGGGAGGGGGAGGAGGGGGAGGGAGGATGGGGGGAGGGGACGGGGAGGAGGGGGGATGGGGAGGAGGGGAGGGGGAGAGGAGGCGGGGGTAGGGGAGGGGAGGGGAGAGGGAGCGGGGGAGAGGGAGCGGGAGGGAGTGGAGGGGAGGGGAGAGGGAGCGGGGGAGAGGAGGGGGTTAGGGAGGCTCGCCCCCCCCCGAGGCTCACCCCCCCCCCGAGGCTCGGTCCCCCCCCCGAGGCTCGTCCCCCCCGCCGAGGCTCGCCCCGCGATCCCCCGAGGCTCCCCCCCCCCCCCGCGATCTCCCGAGGCTCGCCCCCCCCCGCCGAGGCTCAGCCCCCCCCACGATCTCCCGAGGCTCGCCCCCCTCCCCCCGCCGTGATCTCCCGAGGCTCGCCCCCCCCTCCCCCCCCCGCGATCCCCCGAGGCTCGCCCCCCCCCGCGATCTCCGGAGGCCCGATCTCTGGAGCCCCGCCCCCCGCCCGAGCCGGCTTCAAAAGCAGAGAGACCCCGCCCCCCGCCCAAGCCCCCGGTTGCCTTGGTAACCCTCCTCCCCTCTCCGCCTCCCGATCTCTGGGCCTGAGCGGCCGATTGCATCACGGAGTTGAATTCTCCACGGTGCCCCGGGCCTCTTCCCCCGCGCATTCAAGAGACGCGGGGAAGAGAGAGAGAGACAGACTGCGGGGGGGGCGCGGGGGGAGAGTTAGACGCCGCCGCGCTCCTGCTCCGCGGAGCTCCGTGCCGCCACCGCCACACCAGCCTTTACTAAGATGGCGGCGGTAGCGGCGCTCGGCTGAGGCCCGCCCTTCCAGCCTTCACAAAGATGGCGGCGATCGGGGGCCGCTTGTTGACTGGGGCCGGGAGGTGCCTAGCTCGGGCGTGGGTGTGGAGGAGAGGCCGAGGCTTCGAGGCCTACCTGGAAAAACGGGGAAAGGTAGGAAAATTAATGAGATTAGATAAAAGATTTAGAAAGTAATTAACTTTTTTTAAAAACAATATGTGTTTTAAAAGCAACGTTTTTTTTAAAGATGCAGAAAGCAGGAAAAAGAAAGGAAAAGTTTGGAATCAAGATGGCGGCGACTCACCTCGGTTCAGAACGATAAGTCCCGCCCACACACGCACCAATTGGTCGACCGTCAGGTGACCGAAGCGTAGGATTGGTCAATCGTCCCGTCACTCGACCGTAGGAGGGCCCAGCCGCACGCGCCAGCAACCCGGCGTACGATTGGTCGACCTCGAGGTCACTCTATCGCTAATGAGCGGATAATGAGATACTAATGAGCGGAATGTTGAAGGTTTTTCGGATACCGCGGGCGCAATTTTTGTCCGGCCGAAACGTAAATACGCTTACCATCGTTTTGGAATGGTGAGCTTTCTTTCGACGTAACGCGCGCGTAGGTACGCTCTGTAACTTTCGAGCGCATAGCTGGACAGACGCACACCCGAGGACAGACAGAAGGACAGACAGAAAGACAGACAGATCGACTCGTTTATATATATAGACTAGCTGGAGTGCCCGGCGGTGCCGAGGCTTTTTCGAGGGCATGTTGTTGTTGGAAGAGAGAGAGAGAGAGCGACTGGTTGGGGGGGGGGGAAGAGAGAGAGCGACTGGGGGGGAAGAGAGCGGCCGGGGGGGAAGAGAGAGAGCGACTGGGGTGGAAGAGAGAGAGCGACTGGGGGGAAAGAGAGAGAGCGACTGGGGGGAAAAGAGAGAGAGCGACTGGGGGGAAAAGAGAGAGAGCGACTGGGGGGGAAGAGAGAGCGACTGGGGGGAAAAGAGAGAGAGCGACTGGGGGGAAAAGAGAGAGAGCGACTGGGGGGAAGAGAGAGAGCGACTGGGGGGAAGAGAGAGAGCGACTGGGGGGAAGATGGAGAGCGACTGGGGGGAAGAGAGAGAGAGTGACTGGGGGGAAGAGAGAGAGCGACTGGGGGGAAGAGGGAGAGCGACTGGGGGGAAGAGAAAGAGCGACTGGGGGAAGAGGGGGGGAAGAAGAGGGGGGAAGGGGAGGGGGAGGAAGGGAAGGGGACGGGGGAGGGGATGGGGAGGGGCAGCGGGGGGGAGGGGAGGGGAGGGGAGAGGGAGCGGGGGGGGAGGGGAGGGGGAAAGGCGGAGGGGAGGGGGGAGGGGTGGGGGGAAAGGGGGAGGAGTCCCCGAGCCCCCGCCCCCCAATCTCCCGATGCTCCCCCCCCCACCGATTCTGCCGAGGCGCCCCCCCCCCCGCCCCGGTCTGCTGAGGCTCCCCCCCCCTCGATCTTCTGAGGCTCCCCCTCCCCCCCTCCTCGATCTCCCGAGGCTCCCCCCCCCCCATCTCCTGAGCCTCCCCCCGCGATCTCCCGAGGCTCCCCCCCGCCCCGATCTCCCGAGCCCCGCCCCCCCCCGATCTCCCGAGGCTCGCCCTCCACCCCCCCTGAGGCTCGCCCCCCCCCGATCTCCTGAGGCTCGCCCCCCCCCGATCTCCCGAGGCGCGCCTCCCCCCCCCCAATCTCCCGAGGCTCCCCCCCCCCCGAGGCTGGCCCCCCCCCACACCCTCAGGCTCGTCCCCCCCCGCCCGAGGCTCGCACCCCCCCCCTCCACCCCCCCGCGATCTCCCGAGGCTCGCCCCCCCCGCGATCTCCCGAGTCTCGCCCCCCGCGATCTCCCGAGGCTCGCCCCCCCCCCCACGATCTCCGGAGGCCCGCCCCCCCCCCCGCGATCTCCGGAGGCCCGCCCCCCCCCCCGCGATCCTCCGGAGGCCCGATCTCTGGAGCCTCGCCCCCCGCCTGAGCCGGCTTCAAGAGCAGAGGACCCCCAGCCCCGCCCCCCGGCCCCGAGCCCCGGTTGCCTTGGTAACCCCTCCTCTCCTCTCCGGGCCTGAGCGGCCGATTGCGTGAAGAAAGACCCTCCTCCGTGACGCACCGCCGCACCAGCCTTTACTAAGATGGCGGCGATCGGGGGCGCCTTTGTTAACTGGGGCCGGGAGGTGCCTAGCTCGGGCGTGGGTGCGGAGGAGAGGCCGAGGCTTCGAGGCCTACTTGGAAAAACGGGGAAAGGTAGGAAAATTAATGAGATTAGATAAAAGATTTAGAAAGTAATTAACTTTAAAAAAAAAACTATGGCTGGATTTTGCTACGGGGGGCGGGGTTGGGGTCGTGTTCCCCCACATTTCGGGCTGGATTTTGCTAGGGCCGTGGAGGCGGATTGGAGACGTGTGGGGGATAAAATCGCAAAACTGGCGTGCGCGCAAACCCGCCTCCATGCAATTTTCCTAAATTCGTGTCTGCTGGTCCCGACTCCGTCCCGCCTCCAGGAGGCGGGATAGGCCCTTAAGGCCCTGAACAAGCCCTCAATTGGCTCTATAATCCCATTTTCCTATCCAGTTGCAAGTTTAATCGTTTTCCCACGTGAAACACGCCTGGTGGGAAACACACATCTGAAACCTGGCGGGAGCACAACTGGCTTGAGGAGTAGCAGCTGCAGCTCAACCATTAAATGGCAGATTTGAACAGGCTTTAATTGCAGGTGGCATAACTTTGCTCTCGCAGGTCTGGGGGATCTTTCAGAAGGCTTCCCAAAGCTCTGGAAGTTTGCAGCCTGACAACCATCTCCAGTGTGACCTCCTGGGAAACCCCTCTCGCCACCTTCACTGAGCGCTTCCTCAACTGAGGCATCTACCAGAAGCATGGGAGCTTTTTTTGGCCTGCCCTTCTGGATATTACATGAGGCCGCCCAACAGCAGCAGCAACAACAGTTGCGCCAAGCTGCTGCTGCCCCACCTGAGGATGCACAGGCCAGAAGGGGCCAGCGCATGGAAGTCCGTCGGCGCAGGAGATACCCCCCAAGCAGGGTCTACAGACGCAGGGTCAGCTACCTCGACATGTCTGAGCGGCAGTGCCAAAGGCGGCTCCGACTTTCGCGAGAGATAGTGGCTGACATCTGCGCAATGCTGCAGCAAGACCTGGAGCCCAGAGGAGCAGCTGGACACCCCTTATCAGTGGCCGTCAAAGTCACCATCGCACTCAACTTTTTTGCCTCAGGCTCATTCCAGGGATCAGCAGCAGACATCAGCGGCATCTCACAGGCGGCCGCACACACCTGCATCAAGCGGGTAACCGATGCCCTCTTTGCCATCGCGCACAATCACATCCATTTCACCAAGGATCTAGCAAGTGTCATGGCGAGAGCGGTTGGATTTGCGAATCTTGCAGGCTTTCCAAGGGTGCAGGGCATCGTTGATTGCACACATGTGGCCCTTAAGGCTCCCCATCGCAATCCTGGTATATTTGTCAACCGCAAGGGCTTCCACTCCCTCAACGTTCAGCTGGTGTGTAACCACAAGAAGGAAATTTTGCATGTTTGTGCTAAGTACCCTGGCAGTTGCCATGACTCCCTCATACTGCGCCAGTCTACTGTGCCTCCGCTATTCAGTCCGCCAGACCAACTTAACGGATGGCTACTTGGAGACAAGGGCTATCCCTTGAGGACGTGGCTATTGACGCCGCTGAGGAGCCCATCCAACGCAGCTGAGGAGAACTACAACTCCAGCCACCTTTCCACCAGAGCCATGATCGAGCAGACCATTGGTCTGCTGAAGATGCGCTTCAGATGCCTGGATAGATCAGGTGGAGCCCTGCAATACTCAGCAGCCAGGGTCTCCAGAATCGTTGTGGTTTGCTGTGTGCTTCACAACATGGCACAGCGTCGTGGCTTGCAGATGGCCGAGGACCAAGTGGCTCCTGACATATCCTCCTCAGATGAGGAGGAGGAGGAGGGGGAGGAGGAGAGTGAAGACGAACATCTTGCAGAGGCTCATCAACCAGCGGCAGCAGTGCACGAGAACATTGGTGGCCGGCATGCAAGGAACGCGCTCATATTGGCCAGATTTGCTGAGCCTCGCCCATGAGGGACTATTGCCTCGCATCCTTTTACCTGAGCACTGACAATAGCCAGGAAGCAGCTGAGTTCTAGCGATGTGACCACCATACTGACCTCAAAGTGAAAGTCCCATTCGCGAAATGACACACGCCACAACTACAGCAGTAGCCAACAGATGTTTTAATCACATTATTCTGATGGCTTTCAACCATAACACATTAAATTCCACCCAAGTGACTACGCTTGTGACTATTTGTGCAGTTTATTTCTCTTACGCATGCTCCTACGTAGTGGTACCCCAGTGGCATCAGCAGATGTGGAGGCCCCTTGCTCACTTCCTTGCTGCTCCTGTCTGGACACCTTTGGCGGGCGTCCTCTGGGGTTGCGAGCCTGTAAGGGCTGCGCAGCAGTCTACTGCTCCTGCGGCTGTGCAGGGGTTGAGACGCCGATCTCACTTGGGTGCTGACTCAGGTGGGGCTCTGACCGAGGACTTGTCAGTGGCATGGAAGTTTGAGCGCTTGGAGAGGAGCCCCCACCTCCTTGTTCTCTGCCACCATCATCCCTCTCATGGGTCAGGTCCCCCTCAGCGCTTGCAAGTGGCGAGAGAGCACCTTGCTGCACATCAGGGGAGCCATGGGGACCCGTGTCGGGACTGGCAGTCCTTCTCAGAGGGACTGCCATGAAGGTCTGGTTTCTCAGTTCAATAGCTGCGCATCACTCCTCCAGAGATGTCAGTCTAGTCTGAACACTCACCATGTTTTCAACACTCGCGCGACGTATCTCTTCCATGGCCGTAGCCAGCCTTTCCACGGAGGTTGCCATCCTTTCCGTGGTAATGCCTTGATGCGCCAATGACTCCACAAAGGCTCTGCTCGTGTTAGCGGTGGACTCCTCCATTCGCTCCACACTCGCAGCAGCCCTGGAGACAAAACCTGCCAGAGACGCCTGCATATTTTCCTGGAGTGCCATCACCGCTGATACTGTGGATGGACCCAGAGGCAGACGGTCGACATGCAGCTGAGCCGAGCTGGGAGAGTGCTGCGCCCTCCGACTAGGACTCTCCACTGCTGTCCCTGTCTCCACCATCTGCTGAGGCTCACTTGTGAGCTGTGATACACCAGGTGACGACACTACACTATGTCCTGAAGGTCCCACCGAGGTGTCAGTGTCTGCGCTGGTGCTGGGTGCGTTGCGTTCTGCTGACGCTGCGCCCTCAGAGGTTGCAGCTTCCTCTGAGGAGTCTGATAGCTGAGGCTGAACCTCCTCCTGCGTCCTGGAGACGGGAGCTTGCGATGGACCTGTGGGGGAGTAAAGGAAAGTGTCAGAGATGAGAGGCCAGGGTTACCTGCACCGTGCTTATTGCAGATGATCAGAGGTCCATCTGTTAGAGCTTCCAAGTCATTATCAGCGAGTCATGCAATGCAATTGAGAGAGTTGGAAAACTCTTCTGTCACCAGCTTGCTCTGCTGCACCGGTCTCTCCGTCCCCCACTTGTGTGCCGTCCTGGATGCCGACGATCTCCAGGACCGCCTCCTCCCATGGGGTCAGCTGGGCTAAGGAGGCTGCCCCTCCCCCTGTCTTGGCTCGCTCTGCTCGGTTGTGAGCTCTCTTTTCCTGCAATGGGGGAGACAAGTGGAGTTTGAGCGAGAATGAATGAGTGAGTGTAGAGAATCGATGGCATAGATGCTTAGAAGGAGAGAAAGATGGAGTGAGATGGCAAGACCAAGGGCCCTCCCTATGTGATGTATGTTGCTTTCATAGCATGACAGTGATAGGGAGTGTGAGGGCTGCATAGTCCATTAGTTAGGTGAATGTGATCATAGAGAGAGAGGGAGTGGGAAAGGGTGCATGGATGTCAGTGTCAAGTGGGATGTGGAGGAAGAGATTGGTAAAGCTGAGAGCTGGTGAGGAAAGGCAATGGGGATCAGATTAAGAGTGATGGGAACATCATACTCACATTTCCAGCGCGCAGAAGGTCATGGAAGCGTTTGTGACATTGGGTCCATGTTCTGATGGTATTGCTGGTGGCGTTCACCTGCTCTGCCACCCTCAGCCACACAGCCTTGGTTTGCTGGGGTGGCTTCTTCATCCCCGAGGAGGGGAAGAGCACCTACCTGCTCTCTTTCGCTCCCTCCACCAATGCCTGGAGGGCTGCCTCGTCAAATCTGGTGGATGCCTTCCTCCGATGTGTCGCCATGACTGATGATGTTCGCAGCAGCTGCCAGGGCCAGAAGCTTGGCAGTCTGCTGAAGTGAGCAAGGCTTGTGGAAGCCCTTAAATGAAGCAGCAGTGATGATGTCATCGGAGGCGAGCTTCCCACCTGAAAAGCTCTCAGGCTAGGGGTTCCCACACGTGGGGAATCAATTGGGCTATTAAATCAAAATTGCATCAGTTTCCCACATCGTTCAGAATTCGTGTGGGAAACACGAAGGGCTGGATTTTGCTACGGGGGCGGGTTGGAGTCGTGTTCCCCACATTTCCTGTTTCCCACACGAATTCTGCACGATGTGGGAAATTGATGCAATTTTGATTTAACAGCCCAATTGATTCCCCACGTGTGGGAACCCCTAGCCAGAGAGCTATTAAGGTGGGAAGCTCGCCTCTGATGGCAGCACGGCGGCGTAGTGGTTAGCACTGTTGCGTCACAGCGCCAGAGACCCGGGTTCGAATCCGGCCTCGGGTGACTGTCTGTGTGGAGTTTGCACCTTCTGCCCGTGTTTGCGTGGGTTTCCTCCGGGTGCTCCGGTTTCCTCCCACAGTCCAAAGATGTGCAGGTTGGCCTGGAAGGGGTCCTCAACGGCGGGAGATTGCCTGGGTTTGGCCGGCCGGCAGTCGAACGCCTTTCGCTTCGGACTCCCGTGTCCGATTTTGGTCAGGGAGGGCTCGTTGGAAAGCCCCGGCGCTGGCGCACACTATATTATCGGACTGGATCCCGGCAAGCTCGGGAAAGTGTCGCCGGCCCGTACCGGCTGCCGTGCCATCGGTCAGCGGCAGCTTATCGGGGTTAACTTCGGGAAGGAAAGTCCGATCCGGTCGGGGTCAACGGCAGCTGAACGGGGTGGCGAGGCCGCGCAGAGCAGTACCGGGCTTGTGTAGCTGCCCCTTTTCCCGGCTGAGGTACAGCCGTTGGCTGGAGAACGCTTTCTGACCTCTGAGAGGCCGGGGCAGGGCTTGGCCTGCACATGCCGGCTGTCAGAGCAAGCCAGGGGCAAGGGGCATCCAACGGTACTGGAGTGGAGTCGGTCCGACACCGGGAAGCCGGGTGCACGTCGCTCCGAGTCGAGCCCGGGGTTTTCGTGTGTGTAACCAGGCGGGCATTTGGACCCGGTTCGGCCGGGCGGCAGTGGAACACACAGACACTCGCATACACTGAGAGAGACAGAGAGAAGAGAGAGATACACAGAGTGAGAAAGACAAAGTCAACTCAGTAACTGAAATTTGAAAACTGACAACTGGGTAACCAAACGCCAGAGGGACAAATGAGTAACCAAGGAGGTAACTCAATAACTGAATATTGAACATCGACAACTGGTTAACCAAAAGTCAGAGCGACAAATGAGTAACCAAGGAGGCAACTCAGTAACTGAAATTTCAATGTGGCAACTGGATAACCAAAGGGACAACTCGATAACTGAAGTTTCAAGGAGGCAACTCATTAACTGAATACTTGGCATTCACATTGGGGACGGAAGTCTGGATGGGAATGGATTCGGCCGCCTTACCGGGGCTTCGGGTGCTGCTTTCCCGCTTGGGGAACCGAGTTGGGGTCGGCAAACGGCCTTGTGCATTGTCTGAAACACTGGTTAATGAGTTGTCAAGGTAGCAAATCATTAAACCAAATTGGCAACTCATTAACTGACATTTGTATATCGACAACTAACTAACCAAAAGTCAGAGCGACAACTGGTTAACCAAAGACACAACTCATTAACTGAAATTTCAAAGAGGCAACTCATTAACTGAAATTTGAACATCGACAACTGGGTAACCAAAAGTCAGAGCGACAAATGATTAACCAAGGAGGCAACTCATTAACTGAATACTTGGCATTCACATTGGGGACGGAAGTCGGATGGGAATGGATTCGGCCGCCTTACCGGGGCTTCGGGTGCTGCTTTCCCGCTTGGGGAACCGAGTTGGGGTCGGCAAACGGCCTTGTGCATTGTCTGAAACACTGGTTAATGAGTTGTCAAGGTAGGAAATCATAAACCAAAAGGGCAACTTAGTAACTGAAACTTGAACATCGACAACTGGGTAACCAAAAGTCAGAGCGACAAATGAGTAACCAAGGTGGCAACTCAGTAACTGAAATTTGAACATCGACAACTGGATAACCAATAGTCAGAACGACAAATGAGTAACGATTTCGAGACATGATTAACCAAAACACGGAAGTCCGATGGGAAAAGATTCGGGCCCTTTAAGCGGGCCTCGGATGATGCTTTCCGGCTTGGGAAAGTGAGTTGCTCCCGCCAAATTGACATGTGTCATTTCTGGCAAGTGTCTCCGAACATAGTTTATGAGTTGGAGTTCGGGAAATCATTAACCAAGACGGAAGTCCCGATGAAGAAAAAAAAAGGTCCATTTGCGGCGATTTGGGTGCTCCTGGTCGGATACAGGTGGCCGTTTGACCCGCTGATTTGACACTTGTCATTTCTGGCAGGGGGCGTTGGCGGGGTACCTGGAGAATGGTAGGAGGTGGTTTTTCGAGACTTGGTCTGTTTTCCAGATTACTGTCTAGGGCCTCCAGGTCTGCAGAGACCAACCCGGGCTGCCGTCCAACCGACTTTTAACCCTTTTTGGGTGGAAATTTATTTCCATTTTTAACCAATTTTCGGGTTTTTGGTCGGGCTTAAAAAATGGCAACCTGACGCCTGGCAGAGGCCGGGGCTTCGGCTCCCCTTGCGTAAGGGACCGTATTCGACCCGATTAAGCCCC